>NC_059106.1:49197067-49282460 GCF_020740685.1 Jaculus jaculus | reverse complement strand
TGGAGAGATGGCTTAGTGATTAAGGTGCTACCCTGCAAAGCCTAAAGACCTAGGTTTGACTCCCCAGAGCCCATGTAAGCCAGACGCACATGGCACATGCATCTGGAGTTCATGGTGTGCCCATTCTCTCTCTCTCTAATAAATAAATAAAAATAAAATATAAAAAATTATTTGTGAAGATAATGGGTAAGCCAGTGCCTCTTGTCATTGCTACTTAAAAATATATTTTTTTAATTGGGCTGGAGAGATGGCTTAGGGGTTAAGATGCTTGCCTGCAAAGCCTAAGGACTGAGGTTTGATTCACCAGCACCCATGTAAGCCAGATGCACAGGTGGCACATGCATCTGGATTTCATTTGCAACAGCTAGAGGTCCTGGCATGCCCATGTTCTCTCTCTATGTGCCTCTTTCTCTCTCTCTCTCTCAAATAAATAAAAAAATGAAAAATATTTTATTTATTAGAGAGTGAGAGAGGAGAGAGAGAGAGAGAGAGAGAGAAAGAGGCAGAGAGAGAGTGGACATGCCAGGACCTCCAGCCACTGCAAACAAACTCCAGACATATGTGCTACCTTGTGCGTCTGGCTTTTTTTTTTTTTTTTTCCAAGGTAGGGTCTCACTCTAGCCTAGGCTGACCTGGAATTCACTATGTAGTCTCAAGGTAGCCTTGAACTCACGGAGATCCTCCTACCTCTGCCTCCCAGTTGCTGGGATTAAAGGCATGCACCACCACGCAAGGTGTGTCTGGCTTTACGTGAGTACTGGGGAATCAAACCTGGGTCCTTAGGCTTCACAGACAAGTGCCTTAACCACTAAGTGATCTCTCCAGTCCTTGTGCTACTTTTTCTTTCTTTTCTTTTCTTTTTTAGGTAAGGTCTCACTCTAGTCCAGGCTAACCTGAAATTCACTATGTAGTCTCAGGCTGGCCTCGAACTCATGGTGATCCTCTTACCTCTGCCTCCCAAGTGCTGGGATTAAAGGCATGCGCCACCACGCCCGGCTCTTGGGCTACTTTTTATGTCTGGATTACATGGATGGTTTGGGAATTGAACCAGGACTGACAAGCTTTATAAGTAAGCCCCCTTAACTGCTGGGCCATCTTTCCAGCCCCCAGTTTCTTAATTATTGCACATCCACAATGTCTGATGCAGCTCATTACATCTGACTGCACTATCTGCATTTTAAGAGCATCATTTATTAAATGTCAATAAACCCAAGGAACTTTACATAGGTTTTCTCCTTTAATTCTTTCAGCCACAGTGCATAGTAAATATCATCATCATTATTTTAAAAATTAGGAAATTAAGACTGAAGAAGGTAGAGAATTTTTTAAATGGCATTTAGTGAATTGGCTTCTAAATCTGTGCCTTTCATCATCTCTTCAGTGTCAGCTCAGGGGTAGGGGTGTAACTGAATGAGGAATTTTTTTTGTTTGTTTGTATTTTGAGGTAGGGTCTCACTCTGGTCTAGGCTGACCTGAATTAACTATGTTGTCTCAGGGTGGCCTTGAACTCACGGCAATCTTCCTACATCTGCCTCCCAAGTGTTGTGATTAAAGGTGTGTGTGTGTCACCACGCCCAGCTTGAATGGGAGATTTTAAACTAGCATGCAAGGCTCTGGGTTTGGTCTCCAGCATTGCAAAGAAAAAAAAAAAAAAAAGAAAAAAAAAAGGAGGGGGCCTGGAGAGATGGCTTAGCAGTTAGGCCCTTGCCTGTAAAGCCTAAGGACCCTGGTTCAAGTCTCGATTCCCCAGGACCCATGTAAACCAGATACACAAGGTGGTGCATTCATCTAAAGTTTGCAGTGGCTGGAGGCCCTGGTGTACCCATTCTCTCTTTCTCTGCCTCTTTTCCTCTCTCTCTGTTGCTCTCAAATAAATAAATAAATAAAAGCCAAAACAAAACAGTTTGGGCTATATAGTAAGGCCCTGTCTCAAAACAAAGAAACAAAACAACAAAAATCATGCCTCTAGAAGCAGAAGCAGGAGGATCACTGTGAGTCTGAGGCCAGCCTGAGACTACATAGTGAATTCCAGATCAGCCTGGGCTAGAGTGAGACCCTACCTCGAACAACCAACAAGCAACAAACAAAAAAAGAAAACAGAGGGGCTGTAGAAATGGAGAGATGGCTTGGAGGTTAAAAGCACATGCTTGCAGAACCTGATGGCCTGGATTCAATTCTCCAGTACCCATGTCAAGCCAGATGCACAAAGTCACATGCCCCTGGAGTTTATTTGGCAGGAGGTGTGCTCATTCTTTCTACCTCAAATAAACAAATATTAAAACACACAAACAGGGCTGGAGAGATGGCTAAATGGTTAAAGGTTCTTGCTGGCAAAGCTTGCCAGACTGGGGTTAATTCCCCAGCACTTTGGAGGCTGAGGTAGGAGGATCACTATGAGTTAAAATCCCTGGCTACATAAATGAGTTGTTCCTTACTGCGATAGCTTTATGCTCAGAGGATATCCGGCTATGTCTACTTGGACTTTTGCTTGTTTAAGTTGGGAGAGGACCTGCTCCTGACATCTGGTGGGTGCAGGCCATGCTACTGATCATCTGAAAAGGCCACCATCCCACAGCAGACATCTGCCCCTAAATGTCAGCAGAAGTGTGACACAGAGAAGTGCAGCCTAGGCATAGAGAGCTTTCAAGTCTCTGTGGGGTGGCTGATGGAGGATTCTTCTTTTTCAGATTCGGACCCCGACGCATCCGGGAGGAATCTGCCCTGCTGCGGACTGTCAATCCTAGCACTGGGGCCCTCCCCTTCCAGTCTCTCATGGTTGCAGACCTGGGCGATGTCAATGTCAATCTTTTCAACCTTCAGGACAGCTGTCGGCTAATTCGAGAGGCCTATCGGAACATCGCAGCAGCCGGCTGCATTCCGCTGACCTTGGGTAACAGCCAGCCCATGAGGGCAAGTGTAGTTCTGTGCTCAGGGTTTATGGAGCGAGCGCAGGAGAATGTGCAGCTGCCACTCCAGGGAAAGCCCCTTGAAGATGCACGCCAGCAGTGAGAACATGCTAGCTACTTATTTTATTTTACTTGTTTGGTTTCTCGAGGTAGGGTAGTGCTCTAGCCCAGGCTGACCTGGAATTCACTATGTAGTCTCAGGGTGACCTCAAACTCACAGCGATCCTCTTACCTGGCTTCCTGAGTGCTGGGATTAAAGGCATGAGTGTGCCACTACACCTGGCAATTTCATTTTTTAAAATACTTTTATTTATTTATTTGCGAGAGGTGGGGGACAGATAGATAGAGACAAAGAATGGGTGGGCCTCTAGCCACTGCAAATGAACTCCAGATGCATGCCCCACCTTGTGCATCTGGCTTACTTGAGTCCTAGGAATCAAACCTGGGTCCTTTAGCTTTGCAGGATAGTGCCTCAACTGCCAAGCCATCTCTCCAGCCCCAATTTCATTAAAAAAAATATTTTTGTTTATTTATTCATGTACTTGCAAGCAGAAAGAGAGAGAGAGAGAGACAGAGAGAAAGAGAGAGAAAGAGAGAAAGAAAGGGGTCTACAGTCATACCACCTTGAACACACACTATTTTATCTGATCTTAGATGCTAAGCAGGGTTGGGCCTGGTTAGTGCTTGGATGGGAAAGAGGGGGGGGGGAGGAAGGAAATGGGTATGCCAGGGTCTCTTACCACTGCAAATAAACGCCAGATGCATGTACTACTTTGTGCATCTGGCTTTATATGGGTACTGGTGAATTGAGCCTGGGCTGTCAGGTTTTGTAAGCAAGCACCTTTAACTGGTGAGCCATCTCTCCAGCCCTATTTTAATTTTTTTTTTTTTTTGGTCAGGTTCTCATTCTAGCTCAGCCTGGCCTTGAACTCACAGTGATCCTCTTACTTCAGCTTTCTGAGTGCTAGGACCAAAGGTGTCCAGCTAACTTTCTTCTTCCCTTCCTTTCTCCCTCCCTCTCTCTGTCTCTCTCTCTCTTTCTTTCTGAGGTACAGTCTCACTCTAGACTGATCTAGAATTCACTATGTAGTCTCAGGGTGGCCTTGAACTCATGGCAACCCTCCTACCTTGTTTTCCCAAGTGCTGGGACTAAAGGCTTGCACCACTATGCCAGGCTCCTCACTTATTTCTTATTTATTTATTTTTTAGACAGAGAGAGTGAGAGAGAGAGAGAGGGGCAGATAGGTGGAGAGAGAGAAAGAAAGAAAGACAGAGAGAGAGAATGGGCATGTCAGGGCCTCTAGCCATTGCAAACGTACTCTAGACACATGTCCCAACTTGTGCATCTGGCTTACATGGGTGCTGGAGAATTGAACCTAGGTCCTTTGGTTTTGCAAGCATACTCCTTAACTGCTAAGCCACCTCTCCAGCCCTTGCTTATCTCTTTATTTCTCTCTCTCTCTCTCTCTCTCTCTTTTTTTTTTTTTTTTGAGGTAGGGTCTCACTCTAGCCCTGGCTGACCTGGAATTCACTCTGTAGTCCCAGGCTGGCCTCAAACTTACAGTAATTCTTCTACCCCTGCCTTCTGAGTGCTGGAATTAAAGGTATGTACAACACACTTGGCTTAACTCACTTATTTTAATTCTAGAGGAGAGGATATTTATTTATCTTTTTTAAAAGATTATTTATCTATTTGCAAGAAGAGAGAGAGAGAGAGAGAGAGAGAGAGAGAGAGAGAGAGAGGGAGAAGAGGGACAGAGAATAGGTACACCAGGGCCTCCAGCCACTGCAAATGAAGTCCAGATGTACGTGCCACTGGGAAGTTGAAGTAGGGTCATTAGGCTTTGTAGGCAAGCACCTTAACTGCTGAACCAGCTCTCCAGCACCCTTAAAAAATATTTCTATTGGGGTGGAGAGATGGCTTAGCGGTTAAGGCACTTGCCTACAAAGCCAAAGGGCCCAAGTTTGATTCCCCAGGACCCACATAAGTCAGTTGCACAAAGTGTTGCATGCACCTGGAGTTCGTTTGCAGTTGTTAGAGGCCCTGGCATGCCCATTCTCTCCTCTCTCTCTCTGTAATAAATAAAAAATGAAATATTAAAAAAATACTGTTATGGGGCTGGACAGAAGGCTTAGTGGTTGAGTGCTTGCTTGTGAAGCTAAAGGACCCCAGTTTGAGGCTCAATGCCTCAGTACCCACTAAGCCAGATGCATAAGGTGGTACATTCATTTGGAGTTAGTTTGCAGTAGCTGGAGGCCCTGCTGAACCCATTCTGTCTCTCTGCTTCTTTCTCTTTCTGTCTGTCTGCTGCTCTTAAATAAATAAAAATAAAAATAAGTTTAAAAAAAGGTTTAAAAATATTGTTATTGCATCAGGTGTGGTGGTACATGCCTTTAATTCCAGCATTTGGAGGCAGAGGTAGGAGGATCAATGTGAGTTTGAGGCCAGCCTGGAACTACAGAGTAATATCCAGGTCTGCTTGGGCTGGAGTGAGACCCTACTTTGGAAAACAAACAAAAACAAAACAAAAAAAAAGGTTTTTTTTTCAAGGCAGGGTTTCACTCTAGTCCAGGCTGACCTGGAATTCACTATGGCTTTACATGGGTGCTAGGGAGTTGAATCCAGGCTGACAGGATTTGTAGGCAAGCTCCAACGACCATAGAACCACCTCCTCAGCCTAGAGGAAAGGATTTACTTTTGGGGGTGCTGGAGAGACTCCTCCTCAGTGGGTAAAGTGCTTGCTGCACAAGCATGAGGAACCCCCATGAGCCCATGTTAAACGCTGGGCTTAGTGGTGAGCACCTGTAATCCCAGCACTGGAGAGGTGGGGACAAGTGGGTCCCTATGGCTTACTTGCTAGCTACTGTAGCTGTAGCCAAATTGGTGAACATATTTAACGCTTCAATAAACATGAGTTGTCATTGCTGGGCGTGGTGGCGCATGCCTTTAATCCCAGTACTCAGGGGGCAGAAGTAGGAGGATCACCCTGAATTGGAGGCCACCCTGAGACTACATAGTGAATTTCAGGTCAGCCTGGACTAGAGTGAGACCCTACCTTGAAAAACTGAAAAAAAAAAAAGGTTAGCTATTGTTACTATGAATAACTACCAACAGTAATACTTCTCCTACGCCTGCACAGATCCATAGGAGAGCCACAGTTGGGCCTAGAGACTTAGGGTTGTTTTAACCCTAAGTTTAACCATTTAAACCCAGCCTTGGCAAGTAGGTGAGACCCTGTTTCAAAAAGGGGCTGGAGAGATGGCTTAGCAATTAAGGCGCTTGCCTGTGAAGCTTAAGGACCCAGGTTTGATTCCTCAGAACCCATGTAAACTAAATGCACATGGAGGCACATGAGTCTGGAGTTTGTTTGCAGTGGCTAGAGGCCCTGGTGTGCCCATTCTCTCCTTCTTTCTTTTCTGTAATAAATAAATAAAAATAAAAAATTAAAAAAAAAATCAAAAAAGTGGAGCTGGAGAGATTGCCCAGTGGTTAAGGCACTTGTCTGCAAAGCCAAAGGGCCTGGGTTTGATTCCCCAGTACCAACATAAAGCCAGATACACAAAGTGGCACATGCATCTGGAGTTCGTTCGTAGTGGCAAGAGGCCCTGGGGCGCCCATTCTCTCTCCCTCCATCCCTCCCTCCCTCTCTCTCTGCTTGCAAATAAGTCAATTAATTAAAACAAAACAAGTCAAGTCAAGTGTGGTGTTGTACGATTTTAATCCCAGCATTTGGGAGGCAGAGGTAGGAGGATTGCTGTGAGTACAAGGCCAGCCTGAGACTACAGAGTGAATTCCAGGTCAGCCTGGGCCAGAGTGAGACAGAAAAACCAAAAAAGAAAACAAAAGTGGGTTAGGAAGAAGGCTGAGCAGTTAATGGTACTTGTTTGCAAAGCCTGACAACTGGAGTTCAATTCCTCAGCAGCCTTGTAAAGCCAGATACATAAAGTGGTGTATACATTTGGAGTTTATTCAAAGTAGCAAGAGATCCTGGAATATCCATACTCACTACTCTCTCTCTCTCTCTCTCTCTGCCTGCAAATAAACAAATAATTTTTTTTTTTTAAATACTGAAGCTGGGTGTGGTGGCACATGCCTTTAATCCCAGCACTCGGAAGGCAGAGGTAGGAGGATCGTTGTGAGTTCAAGGCCACCCTGAGACTACATAGTCAGCCTGGAGTGAAGAGATGGCTCAGTGGTTAAAGGTTCATACTTACAAAGCCTGACAGCCCCCGGTTTGATTCCCTAGCATTCACGTAAAACCAAAACCACAAAGTGGTACATGTGTCTGGAGTTCGTTTGCAGCAACAAGAGGCCCTAGAATGCCAGCTCTCTGTTTGTCTGTCTCTCTTAAATAAATAAACGTAGGGAAAAAAATGAAAATAGGACTGAGGATATACTTCTGTAGTAGAGCACTATTAGCATATGTGAAACCCTGAGTTCTATCCTCCCAAAATAAATAAAATAAACCAATAAAATGAATAATAAATAAGCAAGCTGCTAGCCACAAGATAAGATTCATTGAAATAGGGCCTGGGGAGATGACTTGGTAATTAAAGATACTTGCTTGCAAAGCCCAAGTTCAATTACCCAGCCACCCACACAAAGCTGGACAGGTATGGTATTGCAGCAGCAAGAGACCCTGGCACGCATGTGCATGCACACGCACACATCCACACAAGCAAATAATCTTAAAAAATGAGTTAAAATCTAGTATTCAGGGGATAAGGAGATGGATCAGTGGTTTAAAGGTTATTTGTGAACCCGGGTTCAATTCCTCAGCCACCCATGTAAAATATGCATGTGCACACACACGCACACACACGTGCACACACATGCAGGAGTACATGCAGCTGCTGCTCCAGGGAGAGCCCCCGTGAAGATGCACCCCAGGCAAGAGAACATGCTAACTCATTTTTATTTTATTTTTAGAACATTTGTATTTATTTATTTGCAAGCAGAGAGTGAGAGAGAGAAAAGGAATGAGTATGCTAGAGTCTCTTGCCACTGCAAACAAATTCCAGAGATGCATATGCCAAAACTTTTTTAAAAATCAGCTCTTCAACCACCATATTGGGGATGCAGGTATAGAACATTTATATCACTATAGAGAGCTCTATGGCACAGAGCTGCTGTTCTTTTTCTTTCTTTTTTTTTTTTTTGCCTCTTTCATTCAAAAAATAAATAAAATATTAAACAAAGTTTTTTAGTTTATCTATTTATTTGACAGAGAAAGAGGAAGAGAGAATGGGCACACCAGGGCCTCCAGCCACTGCAAACACGTGAGCCCCCTTGTGCAGCTGGCTAACGTGGGTCCTGTGGAATCAAACCTGGGTCCTTTGGCTTTGCAGGCCACTAAGCCATCCCTCCGGCCCATTTTCCTCTTTTCAATGGCGGGTGGTAGCTCAGCTGTGGTTATAGTTCTCTACTCTCGTTGGAAGGGGCTGAATTTGGTCAATTTAGGATTGGTGTCTGATGACCTCTGTCCATATTCCCGTGCCTGCTCTTGTATTTTCTTTGCAGGTGGAGATCGCACAATCACATATCCCATATTGCAAGCAATAGCAAACAAGTAAGTCTTGGCCAAACAGGGTTTCAAGATCCAGGAACTAAGAACAAGTTGTTTGCTACTAGGTGGCATCGGGTGACCGCTGTGGGCTCAGATTATTGCAGGGGAGGGTGGTAGGAAATTCCCCACTGAGTTGAGTCTGTGACTGAGCTCCAGGTGTCTCTGTCAATCACTAGCTGGATGCCTGGACAAGTTGTTACTAACGCACACCCTGGCCCCTTCCCTTGCCCCAGATCTGCTGGGATTTGTGCGCTCAGCATTTTCAGCTGGCCCCCAGTTTGGAAAGTGAGCCCCTAATGAAATATGCAACTCAGCTTCCTTCAGTTTGTTTTGCCTCATTGGCCGAGTAGCAAACCTGACCCTGGGGCTTGCTAAGAAGGCTCTGCTTTCTCCTCAGAGGTTCCCACCTTTTCCTGGTCAGTTAGTAAAAGTTTTTAAACTGACCAATGGATACTGATTTACTTGGGGAGAGACAGACTTCGGCTGAGGTGGTGGGTGGCAGCTTTAGAACTGGTGTCTGCACAGGCTGTGGGTAGCATCCTGATTGGAGGTGGGTGGGGACAGATCTTGTCTTGAGCCGTGTTGACTCCCAAACGGCTTGGGTTGTGTATACATTTGGGGTGCTGGGCAGGGCTGATGAAGAGGAGCAGGGTCCATGTGTCATGTTGGTGCCACAGCTGGTGAAAGGTGGCTTTGACTGGTTTAGCCCTCAGCAATATCTGCTCTTAGCCACCACCCTTATTGTCCTCTCTGAAGTTTGGGGTGGCAGGCAAGGCAATCATGTCTTTTTTTTTTTTTTCTTTCTAAGGTAGGGTCTCACTCTAGCTCAAGCTGAGCTGGAATTCACTATGTAGTCTCAGGGTGGCTTCGAACTCATGGCAATCCTCCTTCCTACCTCTGCCTCCCGAGTGCTGGGATTAAAGGCGTGCACCACCACGCCCGGCTAGTCACGTCTCTTTCTGCTAGACTTTTCTGAGGTGCTTAGTGTCCTCAGTACAGAAACCAGGTGTGAGGCAGGTAACCGACAGATGCCAAGTTTCCCCTCTGGGGCTATAAAGTGGCTGTGGCTGTGCTGGGGCACCAGGGGACCCTTAACCTGTGAGCTGCTCTGTTATTACAGGCATGGCCCTGTGGGTCTGCTGCACGTGGGCGCCCACACAGACACAGCCGACAAGGCCCTGGGGGAGAAGCTGAGTCACTGGACTCCTTTCCGCCGATGCGTGGAAGAGGGACTGCTGGACTGTAAGCGGGTGGTGCAGATTGGCATCCGGGGCTCCTCCATGACTGTGGATCCCTACAGATATAGCCGGAACCAGGTGAAAGATGAGATGTTCCTGCTGGCGCAGTGTCTTCTTTGTGAGGTTCAGAAAGTAGAGCTGGGAATGTAGCATGGTGTCAGGGCTTGCCGGGCATACACAACACTTTGGGATCATCCACAGCACAGAGAAAAAAAGGGGGGGGGGTCAGAAAATAGAGGTGAGGGCTGGAGAAATGGCTCAGGGGTTAAGTGTGTTTCCCACACAAGCATGAGGACCTGAGGGGGCCTGCTCCAGGTCTCACTGGAGCACTGGGTATGGCCACACAGGTCTGTAAGTCCAGTCTCCCAGAGGAGCCCCACCTGAGAGCCCCACAAACTCTGGAATCAGCAAACAGACCCTGTCTCAAAAGACACATGCCTTTAATCCCAGCACTTGGGAGGCAGAGGTAGGAGGATCACCATGAGTTCGAGGCCACCCTGGAACTACATAGTGAATTCTAGGTCAATCTGGGCTACAGTGAGACCCTAACCCCCAGAATAAATAAAAATTAAAAAAAAACAACAACTGAAAAAAAAATGAAAGAAAGAAAAAAGAAAAAAAGGAAAGAAGACCTGGCAGAAGAATGAGTTCTTGATTCCTGTCTGGCCGCCGTAGTGGAGTGCATGGGCTGCCACACCACATCACACATACCCACACACACATACACCCTTCCCCCCACCAAATAAAATCAAATCAAGGAGCCGGGCGTGGTGGCGCATGCCTTTAATCCCAGCACTTGGGAGGCAGTGATAGGAGGATCTCCGTGAGTTCGAGGCCACCCTGAGAATACATAGTGAATTCCAGGTCAGCCTGAGGTAGAGCGAGACCCTACCTCAGAAAACAAAACAAAACAAAAATCAAGTAAAGTAAAATAAAACAGAAAGTAGGGATTAAATGAAATGCTCAGTTTGCCTCAGAAGGTCTTGTGGCAATAGTAGTGAGACAGATGTCAATGAGGTAGAGCGGCCTGCTGCTGCCTCGCAGGTTAAGACACAGAAAGCAACTGACCCTTGAGGGTCTGAATCCAAGTCCAGGAAGTTGCCTCCTTAGTTTTCTTTCTTCCTTCCTTCCTTCCTTCCTTTCTTCCTCCCTCCTTCCCTTCCTTTTTCTTTTTTTCCTTTCCTCCTTCCTTCCTTTCTTTTTTCCCATGTCATACCCACTACACAGAAGGTTCACAGATTTTAGAATATGTCAGGCTAGTGTTCTAGAAGAATCTAGAAGGTGCTAGCATACATGACTGAGTTTTTTTTTTTTTTCAAATTTTTATTAACAACTTCCATGATTATAAAAAAATATCCCATGGTAATACCCTCCCTCCCCCCACTTTCCCCTTTGAAACTCCATTCTCCATCATCTCCCCTCCCCATCATGATTTTTTCTTAATTTGTATTAGCAAAGCTTTCTGATCCCAACCCCAGATCCAATTTGACCTTATTTTCTGTTTTAAATTAAAAAATATTTTTTTTTGAGGTAGTGTTTCACTGTATCCCAGGCTGACCAGGCACTCCCTAATCCCAGGCTGGCCTCGAGCTCATGGTGATCCTTCTACCTCTGTCTCCTGAGTGCTGGGATTAAAGGCACGGTGTGGCCACTCTCGGCTGACCTTGTTTTCTTACCTCACCTGTCCAGTGGACAGGTTCCCCTCCTGGAGGTGGAGGGTGCAGGACACATGAAGAGCTAAGTACAGACTTGGCTTTGACTTCCCGGTCTTTTTCCTTCTTTCTCAGGGCTTCCGGGTGGTCCTGGCTGAAGATTGCTGGATGAAGTCACTTGTTCCTCTGATGGCGGAGGTCAGGCAGCAGATAGGGGGCAAACCTCTGTATATTAGCTTCAGTATAGATGCTTTGGATCCTGCCTATGCCCCAGGAACAGGGACACCTGAAGTTGCTGGTCTCACCCCTAGTCAGGTATGGAGGCTGCCCCTGTGGATTCTTAGGAGTGGATGGGATTAGCATTCTACTCTTCTGAACCTTGCAGTGTACTGAGAAATCAGGATAGTGTGTCTGTGTGTGTGTGTTGGTGGGCGTTGAACCTAGTGCCTCCGACAAGCTAGACAAGCACTCTACCATTGAGCTACTTCCCTAGCTTCTCTTTTTTGTTTTTTGTCTTTTGGAAGTAAGATCTCGCTGGAGCCCAGGATGACCTGGAATTCACTATGTAGTCTCAGACTGGCCGTGAACTTGGTGATCCTCCTACCTCTGCCTCCCGAGTGCTGGGGTTAAAGGCGTGTGCTACCACACCCGGCTCAATTTTTTTTTAATTAATTTATTTAGTTAGTTTCTTTCTTTTTTTTTTTTTAAAGGAGAAACTATTTTTTTTTAAATTTTTTATTTATGAGTGACAGACACAGAGAGAAAGATAGAGAGAGGGAGAGAGAGAGAATGGGCGCGCCAGGGCTTCCAGCCTCTGCAAACAAACTCCAGACGCGTGCGCCCCCTTGTGCATCTGGCTAACGTGGGACCTGGGGAACCGAGCCTCGAACCGGGGTCCTTAGGCTTCACAGGCAAGTGCTTAACCGCTAAGCCATTTCTCCAGCCCTACTTAGTTTTTTGACAGAGAGAAAGAGGCAGACACAGAGAGTACGGATGCACTAGGGCTTCCTGTCACTGCAAATGAACTCAAGATGCATGTGCCACCTAGTGCATATGGCATAATATGGGTACTTGAGGAATCAAACTCAGGTCCTTAGGCTTTGCAAGCAAGTTCCTTAACTGCTAAGTCATCTCTCCAGCAACATCCCCACCTTTTTTTTTAATGTAGGGTCTTGCTCTAGGCCAGGCTGACCTGGAATTCACTATGTTGTCTCAGGGTGACTTTGAATCCACAGCAATCCTCCTTCCTCTGCTTTCCCAGTGCTGGGATTAAAGGCCTGTGCCACTATGCCCGGATAGTTTCCCTTTTATTTACCCATTTTGGGCACTCATGCACATGTGTGTCGTGTGTCTAGTGTATGCATGTGCGTGCAGATGCTTGCACTCTGTATGCACGTGTGAGGAGGCCAGAGAAGCACTCCAGCTTTCTCCTCTATTGCTCCTCTCCTTTATTTTCTCAAGACAGAGTCCATCATTGAACCCAGGCTGGCCAAAAAGCTCCAGTGTGTGTGTGGGGGGAGTCCAGTGCTTCATTCTCCTGTCTTTGTCCCCCACAAAACTGGGATTACAGATGTGCATAGCCATGCCCAGCTGTTTGAACTCACTTGATCTCAGTCCCTCATGCTTGCATAACAAGTGTTCTTACCCACTAGACTATTTCCCTAGCCCCCTTTTACTTATTTTTTTTTAATATTTTTATTTACTTGAGAGAGGGCAAGCATGACTACAGCCATTCCTCTTGCCATTGTAAACAAACTCCAGACACATGTAACACTTTGTGCATCTGTTCTATGTGGGTACTGGGAAATCAAACCTGGCCCTCTGGGCTTTGCAAGCAAATGCCTTTAACCACTGAGATATCTTGCTATTCCAAATTTTTACTCATAATCAGTTTTTTCTTTTTGAGGCAGATTCTCATTGTAGTCTATCTAGGCTGACCTGTAATTCACTGTGTAGATCGGGCTGGCCTGGAACTCATGGTGCTCCTACTGCCTCTGGAGCACCATCACACCCAGCTCCCTGCCTTTTACTTTTTTTTTTTTTTTTTTTTAAGGTAGAGTCTCCCTTTAGTTCAGGTTGACCTGGAATTCACTGTGTAGTCTCAGGGTGGCCTGGAATTTACAGTGATCCACCTACCTCTGCCTCCCCAGTGCTGGGATTAAAGGCATGCACTGTTATACCTGGCCCCTTTTGCTTTTGTGTTTTGTTTGGTTTATTTTTTTTAATTTTATTTATTTATTTTTTTAATTATTTATTTTTTAATTTTTATTAACATTTTCCATGATTATAAAATATATCCCATGGTAATTCCCTCCCTCCCCACCCCCACACATTCCCATTTGAAAAATTTTATTTATTTTTATTAGCATTTTCCATGATTATAAAAAAAAATCCCATGGTAATTCCCTGCACCCCCCCAACACTTTCCCCTTTGAAATTCCATTCTCCATCAGATTACCTCCCCATCTCAATCATTGTACTTACATATATACAATATCAACCTATTAAGTACCCTCCTCCCTTCCTGTCTCTTCCCTTTATTGTTTGGTTTTTCGAGGTAGGGTCTTTCTCTAGCCCAGGCTGACCTGAAATTCACTATGTAGTTTCAGGGTGGCTTCCAACTCACAGAGATCCACCTACCTCTGCCTCCCAAGTGCTGGGATTAAAGGTGTGCGCCACCATGCCATTCCTTTTACTTTTCGAGACAGGGTCTCTCTATAGCCCTTGCTGTCCTGGAACTCACTGTGTAGCCCAGGCTCGCTCCAAACTCACAGCAGTCCTCCTGCTTCAGCCTTCTGCATGCTGGGGCTATAGGTGTGCAGCACCACACCTGGTTTACATGGCGCTGGAGACTGGACATGGAAGCTTGTGCATGCCAGGCTAGCACTGCCAAGTGAGCCACGTGTTTAGTCCCAGGTTAGGCTTTGCTTGCTTGCTTGTTTTTGAAGATCTCTAGCTCAGACGGACCTGAAACCCAGAAGTGGTGGTTTGATTCAGGTGTCCCCCATAAACTTAGGTGTTCTGAATGCTAGGTTCCCAGCTGATAGAGATTTGGGAATTAACACCTCCAGGAGGCAGTGTATTGTTGGGGTGGGCTTATGGGTGTTATAGCCAGTGTCCCCTTGTCCGTGTTTGGCACACTCTCCTGTTGCTATTGTCCACCTTATGTTGGCCAGGGGGTGATGTCCACCCTCTGCTCATGCTGTTGTTTTCCCCTGCCATCATGGAGCTTCCCCTCGAGCCTGTAAGCCAAAATAAACCTTTTTCCCCACAAGCTGCTCTGGGTTGGGTGATTTCTACCAGCAATGTGAACCTGACTGCAACAGCAGAGTATAGCCCAGGCTGGCCTACCTCAGCCTAGGATTGTAGGCACGAGCCACCACGCCTGGCCCCAGGATAGGACCTCACACACAGAGTGCCTAGGTCTTTACTGTAGGCTTGGATGCTCTTCGAGTGAAGAGGGGCTGATTCTCGCATTGCTCCCTTTTCTGTTGCTTTGCTTTTTGTTTTGAGTGCTGAAGATTAAACCCAGGGCCTCTCCCATGCTAGGCAAGAGCTCTACCACTGAACCTATCACCAACTCAAAAGCTCTAATTTCTTTTCTGGCATGTGAGCATCCCTTCTTTGGTCCTCCTGCCTCTGGTTCATCTATGGTCAATTCATGGACAATACTTTAATAACCTTATTTCAGAATATTAAGGGGCACTGGAACGATGGCTTAGTGTTTAAAGGTGCTTGTTTGCAAAGCCTGACAGCCTGCGTTCAATTCTCCAGTACCAACATAAAGCCAGATGTAAGATGGTACACACATCTGGAGTTTGCAATGGCAAGAGGCCCTGGTGTGCCCATTCTCTCTCTCTGCTTGAAAATAAATAAAAATAATATTTGTTGGGGGGGAGGGAGGGTATTACCATGGGATATTTTTTATAACCATGGAAAATGTTAATAAAAATTAAATAAATAAAATAAAAATAAAAAAGAATATTAAGGGCAGCCGGGTGTGGTGGTGCATGCCTTTAATCCTAGCACTTGGGAGGCAGAGGTAGGAGGATCACCAACAGTTTGAGGGCACCTTAAGACTACATAGTTAATTCCAGGTCAGCCTGGACAAGAGTGAAACCCTACCTCGAGGAAAAAAAAAAAAAAACACCACCAAGGACAAAAGAATATTAAGGGTTGGAGAGAAGGAGAGATGGCTTAGCGGTTAAGATGCTCACCTGCAAAGCTTAAGGACCCAGGTGTGATTCCCTAGAACCCATGTAAGCCAGATGTATATGGTGGCACATGCATCTGGAGTTGGTTTGCAATGACTAGGGGCCCTGGTGCGCCCATTCTCTCCTTCATAAACAAATAAAATTTTAAAAATATTGACTGGAGAGATAGCTTAGCAATTAAAGCACTTGCCTGCAAAGCCAAAGGACCCAGGGTCAATTCCCTAGGACCCACATAAGCCAGATGCACAAGGTCACACATGTGTCTGGAGTTTGTCTATAGGGACTTCTGGAGGCCCTGGCATACCCATTCTCTCTCTGTTTGAATTTTTTAAGGTAGGGGTCTCACTCTAGTCCAGACTGACCTGGACTTCACTCTGTAGTCTCAGGGTGGCCTCAAATTCATGGTGATCCTTCTACCTCAGCCTCCCAAGTGCTGGGATTCAAGGCATACCCACCACTCCTGGACTGCTTGCTCTCTCTCTCTGATAAGTACGTAAAAAGAATATCAAGGGGCTTTTCCACTTTCTAGAATTCCCTCTTGCCATTGCTTGGGCAAGAGCTCTGTCTTCCTTCTCTTAAAAGTCTATCTGTAATCTAATAAAATCTCTCTAAACATAAAAATAAAAACATTAAACTTTGGGAATGTGGGTATGACTTGATAATAGAACATGTGCTAAAGTACACTAAACTTACTGTTTAGAGTTAAATTTGAAAAACACAAAGGAATTAATTGCCTACCACAGTGGCTCAAGACTTTCTTTTTAATTTCTATTTATTTCCAAGAAAAGATAGACAGAGCGATAGAAAGAACTGGCGTGTCAGGGCCTTCAGACATTGAAAGTGAGCTCCAGATGCATGTGCCACCTCATGCATCTGGCTTAACATGGATACTGGGGAATTGAACCTGGGTCATTAGGCTTTGCAGGCAAATGCCTTAGCTGCTGAGCCATCTCTACAACCTGCTCAAGAGTTTTAGATACTGGCCTGGAGAGATCGCTTAGTGGTTAAAGCATATGCCTATGAAGCCTAGGAACCCAGGTTCAATTCTCCAGGTCCCATATAAGCCAGATGCACATGGTGGCATAGGCATCTGGAGTTCATTTGCAGTGGCTAGAGACCCTGGTGTGCTCATTCTCACTCTCTCTCTCTGACCCTCTCTCTAATAAATAAATAAAAATAAAATATTTTTTTAAAAAGACTTTTAGATACCCTCAAAGCAAGCTCTGATGAAGTCATCTGAGATCCAGGGCAGAGCTTGATGAATATCCATGACCTTGTCCCGGGAGCCCAGGGTAGTAAAAGACATGAACAGCTGCCAATCCAAGATGTAAATCAAGACTGCTTAAACTTGCTTGTTTACCGTATATCCTCTAAGAAAGGGGGTCTGTGGCAACTACCACTAGTAGCCATTCCCAGTTCCACCCAGGGGATACCAGTGCTCTGCTTTCCACCTACGGGCTGGAAACCTTTACAGACAGGGCAGCTGCCTTCCTACCTGTTTCCACTCTGTCTTTGGGCCGTACCTACCTACTTGTCTTTCTCTTCTGGTGGTTCCTTTGTCTGCCTTTTCCCTCTGTCTGGAATCCTCTTCCTCTACTCATCTGCTGGCCAGTCCTTTGAATTGTGTGCACCCTGGGAGCCTTCCTCCACCTGCCCAGCTGTTACCTGTGCTTTTACTGTTGTGACATTGCTTTTCTCAGAGCCCTTAACACACAACATTGCACTGACTAGCTTGCATGACTGACACTGTACTAGGAAGCCCCAGGAGGGGGAGGATGTGGTAGGTAGCTGTGTCTCTGGGAGGCCCAGCCGCATGTTTATTCAGGGACAGCAACAGCTCCAGGTCAAGGGTGAACATGTGTTGGGAGCGAGCCACAGAAGCCTTTGTCAGTTGCATTTCATTGTAAGTGACTGTCACTTTAAATTGGACAGGCTTTGGAGATTATCCGGGGCTGTCAAGGCCTGAATGTGGTGGGCTGTGACCTAGTGGAAGTTTCACCACTTTATGATCTTTCCGGTGAGTAAGCGGGAAGATCTGTGGGCAGTGGCTGGTTCAAAACTTCATCTAGTTAGTAAGTAGAAAATGGCTAGGTCTCCTTATTCCACATGGGGACCCTGCTGAGTATGTCTCAATGGTGAAGAAATATGTGTGTTACTGCACATCTGACATGCATGTCTAATGAAGCCAAACAAAACCCTTGGGAGGCAGCTGGTACTGTTAGCTGATCCACCAGTCAGTGGAGAGATAGAAACTAGCCTTTAGTGTAGTGACAGGGTGGTACTGGTCCATCCTCTGTAGACATTTCATTGAAAATGAATCCTCCAATCAGGGAGCCAGGTGGCTAAGATCTTCAAAGCAGTACACGTGTACACACACACACACCCCCATATATATTCCAAAGTAGGGTCTCACTGTATCTGGAACTCACTCTGTAGTTCCAGGCAGCCTTGAACTTACAGTGATCATATTACCTTTGTCTCCTGAGTGCTAGGAATAAAGGTATGTGCCACCATGCCTGATCAATCTCTCTCTCTCACACACACATTTTTTAAAAAAAAATTATTTGAGAGAATGACAATTATTCCAGGGTCTCTTGCCACTGAAAATAAACTTGAGATGTATGTACAACTTAGTGCATCTGACTTTAAATATTTGAGAGAGGCAGATAGAGAGAATGGGCACACTAGGGCTTCCAACCACTACAAACAAACTCCAGACACGTGTGCCATCTTGTGCATCTAGTTTATTGGGTGTTGGAAAATTGAACCTGGGTCCTTAGGCTTTGTAGGTATGTGCCTAATAGCTAAGGATAACTTGGAACTGTGTAGCTCAGGCTGGCCTTAAACTCATAGCAATCCTCAAACCTCAGCCTCTCCAGTGCTGGGATTATAAGCATGAGCCACTATACCAGCTTATCCCAGTAATTCTAAGAGCTAAACACAAGTTAACCATTAGATCTATTAGCCATCGAGGGTGGGCACTAAACATCTCACCTACCATTAGTATAGGCTTTCTTCTGGGGAAGAAAACCCTCTGAGAGTGAAAACGGTCTCATTTTACAAGTACTGTCTCCAGATGACTCTTAGTGAAGACAGAACGTGTGTTTACCAGAGGAAGGCACTAGAAGAGCTTGAACCAGGGCCCTGGAAAGGGTAGAAGGCTGGCCTTAGCAGTGGGGAGGGTGGCGGTGCGTGCTGTCCTCACATCTCACTCCTTCCACCATAGGCAACACGGCCCTCCTGGCAGCAAACCTACTGTTTGAGATGCTGTGTGTTCTCCCCAAGGTAATGGCTGTCTGAATCTGCACTCTCAAGACAAAGCCGTCACTGAGCAGTTCTCAAGGACTTGTGAGTGAGCAGTCCAAGTGCTAAGAAGTTTACACCAATAAAGATTTTTGGGCAAGTGTCATCAGTGGCTGTAAAATAAGGACATCCAAACCTGAACTCAAACATCTCACTTGTTTTATTTGTGTGGTGTGTGCAGTATGCAGGTGGATGTGCCCATAAAATGCCCCACGCACCTGCAGTGGCCAGAACGGAATGCCAGGTGTCACCCTCCGTGTCTCTTCCAGCCATTCTTATTTGAGTGGAGTCCCTTACTGTTCCCAGAGCCCGCAGTTTTGTGTGGCAGCTCCAGCAAGTCTCAGATCTCTTCTCCCCTACAGATGTGATGGTCATACCCCGCTGTTTAAGTGGGCCTGGGGAATCAACCTCCAGTGGTTGCCCAGGTCTTCATGTTTTCACAGGAAGCCTCTTCACTACCAAACCATCTTTCCAGCCCACAGCTAGCATATTTAAGGAGTCTGAATTGACTAAAAAGAATAAAAATTAAAAAGGCTGAAGAGGTGGCTCAGCAGTTAAAGGCTCTTGCTTGCGAATCCTGATGGCCCAGGTTCACCCCCCCCAGTACCCACATAAAAGCAGAGACACAAAGTGACACATGTGCCTGGAGTTAGCTTGAAGTGGCAGGAGGTCCTTGAGCACCCATGCTCGCTCACTCACTAGATACACACACTCACTCACGCTGCTTCTCTCTCAAACATTTTCCAAATGAGCATTGCTACAACTGGGGAGATGGCTTAGCAGTTAAAGGCACCTACCTGCAAAGCCTTCTGGCCCCAGTTTGATTCCCCAACACTGACATAAAGCCAGATGCACAAAACGGTGCTTGTGTGGAGTTTACAGTGGCAAAGGCCCTGGCACACCTATACGCTCCTTCTTTAGTAAGAAAGAATAAAATAGGGCTGGAGAGATGGCTCAGTGGTTGGGGCACTTGCCTACAAACCTTAATGACCCAAGTTCAATTGCCCAGCACTCACATAGAGCCAGATGCACAAGGTGGCACATGCATCTACAGTTCATGTGCAGCAGTTAGAAGTCTGGGCATGTCCATTCTTTCTGCTGGGCATGGTGGCACATACCATTAATTCCAGCACTATGAAAGCAGATGTAGAAGGATCTCTTGAGTTTGAGGCCATCTTGAGACCTACATAGTGAATTCCAGGTGAGCCTGGGCTAGAGGGAAACACTACCTCAATAAAAAAATAAAAATAAAAAGAAAGCCTTGCTGGTGTGGAGGAGCATACCTATACTCCTAGCACTCTGAAGGCTGAGGCATGATTCCACCAGTTTGGAGCCAACTAGAACTACACAATAAGACTGCAAGACTCTGCCTCATACTCTTCCCTATCCCTGCCAAAAAAAAAAAAAAAAAAAAAAAAAAGCACAGCACGGTTCGATTTTTTTTTCCCCCATGAGAGATGGTAGGACATGAAAGGATGGTAAGATAAGGAGGGGGGGAATGGAGAATCATTCAAGGGTCTCTAAAAATTGGAGGGATGTTAAAATCCTTATGAAACTAGGTGTGATGGCTGCCTTTAATCCAGCACTTGGGAGGCTGAGGTAGGACAAGGCCAGCCTGTGCTAAAGTGAGATCCTAAGCCCCTCCACCCCACAAAAGTCCTATGAAATCATAGTGTACCAATAGTCCGTATTTAAAATCTTACTTGTTTAGGTCTGCCTTTGAGCATCTTGGTTTCCTAAAACCACTCTGAGCATAATTAAGTATGAAAGAAAACAGCATCAGAAGCCAACAAAGAAACTTCCAGTTCAGAAGCCTGGGAGGAGCCAGGCATGGTGGCTTCCACCTGAAACCCCAGCACACAAGAGGCTGAGGGAGGAGGAATGCTCCAAGTTCAAGGCCAGTTCTGGGCTAGAGTAAGACCCCATCGAACCTTGGAGACACCCAAGGAGCCTTGGAGGGTACAGGTAGTCTATGTCAGACATCAACTGGGTCCTTAAGGAAGCTTCTAACTCGAGACTGCATGCTGCACTAAGTCTACACTTCAGACTGACACCCTTCATGAGAACAGCTCCCCAGATTTACCCACACGTGTTGAGCGACATCTAAGTTATTGTTTTTCAAGGTAGGGTCTTACTCAGGCCCATGCTGACCTGGAATTCACTCTGTAGTCTCAGGGAAGACCTCAAATTCAGCGATCCTCCTACCTCTGCCTTCCAAGTGCTGGGATTAAAGGTGTGCGCCACCATACCCTGCTGACATGTAAGATTTTTATTGGTGCATGTGTGAACGCATGTGTGTATGAGTGCACCAGGGTCTCTTGCTGCTGTAAACGAACACAGATGCTCGTGCTACTTTTTGCATCTGGCTTTTGTGGGTGGCTTGGAATTGAGCCAGGGTTGCAGGTTTTGTAAAGCAAGCTCCTATAACCACTGAGCCATCTCCCCAGGATAGTAAGTGCATTTTTGTTGATCATGTCTATGACTGCATCTTCTTGCAATCAATGCAAGAGCTACCCTGTAGCCATCACACATTAAAATAATTTATTTATTTCCAGTCTGTTATTCTTAAAACAAAATAACATCAGCTTCAGTGCCTGTTCACAATACAAAAAATAATAAATAAAATAAAAATAAGCCCAGAATAAAAACAAACAAAACTGAAAAAAAAATCCTAAAACATAAAAGACACAATTTGCCAAATAAGTTATTTGTTCCTAAGAGTATCAAAAGTGCAAAAATGTTCAGCTTCTTCTCAGATCTGTCCCCCAGGTGCAGCTAGTTTTCCTAACAAACTTAATAGACTCAGTGACTGTCAAGTGCATTGTTTTCCAGAGGCAACATCAGATATATGGACAGGAACTATCCGGGAAGACAGCGCACATTAGTTTTTTTGTGGTTCTGAGGATTGAGGAGCATGGGGCCTGATGTGTGCGAGGCAAGCAGTCTACCACTGAGGTACCCCAGCCCCGGCACAAGCTTCTAAGGAATTTTATTTTGAACTAATTTTCTCAATGCTGAGGATCAAACCCAGGGTCTCACACATGCTAGGCAAGCATTCTGCTGTATGTAATATTCCTAGTTTAGGACTCTACTTTGAAAATAAAAAGGTTGAGGGCTGGGGAGATGACTTAGTGGTTAAGGTGCTTGCCTATGAAGCCTAAGGACCCAGGTTTGATTCTCCAGTACCCATATAAGCCAGATGCACAAGGTGGCACATACATCTGGGTTCACTTACAATGGGTAGAGGCCCTGGCGTGCCCACTCTCTAATAAATAAATACTTAAAAAATAATTGAGTGCTTGCTTCCAATCCATAGTCCCAAACAATCAGAGCATAATCAGATCCATTTCTCCTCACACCAGGAAACAAGTGCTGATGGCAGCTGGAAACTGATTAGACTGCAATAAAAAGCTATGAGTAGCAAGGGGCTGTGAATGATAAGAAAACCCCTCTCTAAATCACAATCCAGCCTTTCTCCTGGGTAGTGGGAGATGTAGGGAGACAAGGGAATTTTCCAGAAGGCAAGGCAGTCATGTTTATTGAAATGTTGCTTAGTGGGGGACTGTCCCCTCCAGGTCAAACTGCCCAGTAACTGAGCAATAGCAAAAATATGTCTGATGGCTAGGCTGAAACTCAGTTGGTAGAGTACTTGCCTAACATGTCTGCAATTCCAGCACATAAGAGGTGGAGGCAGGAGGATCAGAAGCTCAAGGTCATCCTTAGCTACATAGTGAGCTCAAAGCCAGCCTGGGATAATTTTAATTAAAATGGGCATGTATTCTACAAAGACTTGACTCGTGTCAGTTTGTCCCATCTGCTGCACACTATGCTTCAGCTGCACAGGGCAGAAACACCCTCCTCTTCAATGGAAGAATCTAAGACATGGGTGTTAGAACCGCAATCAGGTCCCAAGTGATCATAACCACCAGAATGAGATATAGAGGCATTGGCTGAGCATGAAAACTGCTCATGTTTGACACAAATGTGCACAAATTCATAGAAACAATACCTGGAGGAAGGGCCTGCATCTGCCCAAGGTAAAGCTGTGGCCGACTCCTGCACTCCCAGTACTTGGGAGGCTGAGGCAGGAAGCTCTCGAGTTGGAAGCCAGCCTGGGCCACATAGACTGTCTTAGTATTCACAGGAAAGCAACCAAAGCTCCTCGCGTCTCCTGGTGGACATGCCTACCAGTCTCTAAACAGACCTGCGGGGTTTCTGCACTCAAGTACTTGCCAGGAGTGCTGCCAGTCCCCTCTCCGCTCTCCCCTGCTACTGCACTGGAAGGTGCTTTTCATGGCACCAATACAAATGTAAAAGAAACACATCTGGGAAGCTTTTGGTTTTTAGAAATTGAAAGTCAGGAATTTCATCTGGGCATGGTGGCTTACATCTAAAATCCTAGCACTCAGAAGGCCACGGCAAGAGGATCTCTGTGAGATTGAGGCCAGTCTGGGCTACTGAGGGAGTTCCTGGTCAGCCTTAGCTAGAGAGAGACCCTGCTGCAAAAACCAAACAAAACCAAACCCAATCAAAAGTCAGGAATTTCATTAGTACCAGAAATTAAAATAAAAAACTACCTCAAAAAATTATTCATAACCTGCTCATAATCACAGAGGAAACAATTTCTTTTTTCTTTGTGATGCTGGGGATGGAACCCAGGGCTGTGCACATGCTAAGCAAGGGTTTCACCACTGAGTGGCACCCCCACCTTTCAGAAGGTAATTCTGAGGACTGGAGTAGGAAGGAGCCAAATGAATGCTTTCACCATTTCTAAGCGGGCCAGAAAGGGTGCAGCAGCAGCAGCAGCAGTGAGGCAGCGTCTGTCTCTAGAGGATCATGTCAAGAATGAAGCCTGGCAGTGATTTCTTTATTTTTTAATAAAGCTATCGACTCTATGAAAACTACAGAGATTCCTGGGCTCAAATAACTTATCACTTACCACTGTAGCTCAAGGTTTAAGTTATTCAGGATCCAAGTTGCTTAGTTTAAAGCAATTATGATTAAGGAAACACTAACTTAGTGAATGTCCTGTCCCTGATTTTTGCCCTTCACTTTATAAAAGGGCACTTGCTCTGACAGTTGAACAGACCACGCTTAGAGGACATCCAAACTCCCCTGGTGGTCAGGCCCTAAAAGCAGAAGGTCAGCCCTCAACTGGGCTGGCATGATCCAGGCCAGAGCCTGGTGGTTTGGAGTGCAGCAAGCAGGAGCCGAGGGCGGGCCTGGCTCTCACCCAACACCGGGAAGCAGTGGGAAGAAAGAGTGAACCACTTAAGCCGAGATGCCGAGACGAAGGCTGGGGGAAAGTGAGCTGTCTGTAGGACTGCAGTCTGGAACAAGCCTCCGCTCACTGCCACAAGAGACGACTTGAGAGTGCTTTGGGGACAGCAAGGACCCAAATGCAACTGTCAGAGAAGTTAAGTTCCTTGATAAAGAGATGTGCCTGGCATCATTCCCGAGGGCCACTTTGGGAGTGAAGCAGCTGGCTCCTGGCAGGCAGGGGTCTGTCTTCAGTTAACATCTACTGGCTTTATAGCAGCTTTGCTACAATCAGAGAACAGGGCTACAAGTTATGGCTCCTAATATCCATTCCCTAAGACCGACAGAGGCAGAAAGGCATCGGCAAACAGGTCAATGGCTCAAAGTCACTACAGTGTTCCATGCCGGGCAGCTCCTCCCCGGCTATGAGGGACTCGTGTGTGTGGTGGTGGGGGACGAGAATAGGGGAGGCTCACAGGACTGCATCATTCCAGCTGCTACCCAGTTCTCCCTTCCCTTGGGAAGAAAAACAAATGAATATGCTGAATCCCCAGCTCATCCTTTCTCTTTCAAAACCATAGCTGGCCAACTTTTGTGGGAGATACCCCCAAAATATACTTCTTGTCACTTATTCCCAGAGCCACCATCAAGGGTCAGATTGCTTGGAGTCAGGTCAGGCCTCTTTGGAAGACACTAGCCCTAGAAGCTGCAGTGGCTTGTCCCGTGTGAGCATGCGCCTTGGCTGAAGCACAGCAGGGGCAGGGCAGGGGTGAGTGACCCACCTGGCACCACAAGCCCATGCGGTTTGGCTCAGGGTCAGGGCCTGGGTTTCTCCAACACAAGGGACAGGACAAGGGAGGGTGGTGTGGGCATGTGCCGGGAAGACAAGGGAGAAGGAAGAACAGTCTAAATAGTGCGGCCCTCAAAGGATGATGGAAAAACCAAAGATTTTCATCTAGGAAACTCAGTCTGTGTGTCTTGCTCCTAGAAGAGAACAGGACAAAGGAGAGAGAGGTCTTCTAGCCACTGCTCTAGAAGAGAAATCTAAAATCTATACTCTTCCCTCAAGATGGGTGGAGTCCTGAAAATCCCTGCTTGTGGGGGCATGTTAAAAATCTTAAGAGTCACATCTCTTTGGAATTGTCTCAGTCCAGCTCTGGCCAGGACGGGATGTAAAACCTCTGCAAAGATCCTTCCAACAGGCGCTCCATCCACAAGGACAGTTTGCTCAACTTGCCTTTGAGGGGCTTGGGTCCAAGGCCACAGGGAGACTTTCCCCGGGACTCGCCCAAGTGGAGAGAGGAGTCAAGGTCGCCCATGGCCTCCTCCTCCTCCACTATTTTTTGGGGCTTGAAGAGGCAGAAGTACTTCTTGTGGCCATTCAGGGCCAGGACATAACCCGTGTAGTCCCGTTCCATGAAATGTTTGTCATACTGATTTGGGATCGGGGCTGCGTCTTGTGCAAACTCCAGTAAGTACTCCAGCCACTCTCTGTGTTTGTCCAGGCTCAGGAAAGAAAAGTGGAGGCAGCTGCTCCTGCAAGAAGAAGGATGGTTCGGGTATTTCTGGAGCATTTAATTGTGGGGAAGTTAAATATTCCAGCTAAATTTGAAATGATAAAAGAGGTTTGTGTTGGTTAGGGCCTGAACAGTTACAAGGACGGATTTCAAGAGGGTTATAAAATAGGCACTTTAAAAGTTTACTTTGAGCCGGGTGTGGAGGTGCACACCTTTAATCCCAACACTTGGGAGGATCATGATGGGTTTGAGACCAACCTGATACTACACAGTGAATTCCAGGTCAACCTGGGCTAGAACAAGACCCTACCTTAAAAAATAAAACAAAAAACAACAACAACAAAAAAAAAAGGGAGGATTTCTTGGCAGCTGCTGGAGGGTCTCGGAGATAGCTGCCTCACCCTTCTCAGCCATGCCACCCTGTTGTGCCCAGGGACTGGCTTCTGGAAAGTCTCTGGGGCAGAGAGCAGGCAGTCTGTGGTGAGAGCTCAGGGAGTGACACTGTGAGCAAGAATTCATGCAAGGCAAGGGGGAGCTGGGCATGGTGGTTCACACCTGTAAGCCCACTACTCAGAAGGCAGAGGCAGGAGGATGGCTATGAGTGTGAGGCCATCCTGGCTGACATAGCAAGTACCAGACCAGCCAGGACTGGCATTTTCTATGTGCCCTATCTCAGGGAAAAGACAAAGAAAGGGTTGCAGAGACGGTTAAGGCACTTTCTTACAAATCCTAAGGACCCACGCTCGCTTCCTCAGCACCCATGTAAAGCCAGATGTGCTAGGTGGCTGGCGCATGTACCTGAGTTCGTTTGCAGTGTCTAGAGGTCCTAGTGTGCCCATTCTATCTTGTTCTTTCATTGGCTCTCTCAAATAAATAAAAATATTAAGTAAAAAAAAAAAAAAAAGAAAAAAGAAAAAGAAAGACAGACAGGATGAATCAAGGGAGGAGAAAAAAAGGTCCCAAGGGATGGCATGGTCTGGGCTGGAAGGACACAAGCACTGTCAAACTGCAAGGGCAGCGTCCTGCATCCCCAGAAAAAAGGATGAACTAGCCCTGTGCTTCTTATCCGAAGAGCAGGCCTGACCTTCTTCCTCCATGTCTAACTTTTAGAGGCAGTATCTCACTCTAGCCCAAGCTGATGTGGAACTTACTCTGTAGCCCACTCGTGGTGATCTGATCCTCCTGTCCCAGCCTCCTGAGTGCTGGGATTCAAAGCAGTAAGCTACCAAGCCCCACTTCTTTTTGGCAAGAGTATGTGTAGTGTGCCAAAGGTCAACACTCCACCTTCCTCAGTCACTCCACGTTACATTTTGAGATAAGGTCTCACTGAACCTGGAGCTCACTGACAGGACTAGAAGAGCTGCCCATCCAGCCCCAGGGATCCTCTGCCCTCTCTGCCTTCCCAATGCCAGGATGCCAAGTGTGCACCACCATGCCTGGCTTTTACATGGGTGATGGGGATTCAACTCAGGTCCTGTGCTTAACCCAGTAGGCACAGCAACTGAGCCATCCCCAGTCCCATTCTCCCTGCCTTTTTAGCTCCAGGCTAGCCTCCAACTCAAAGCAATCCTTTCTGAGCCTCCTAAGTGCTGGGATTAAAGGCAGGTGCCACCACCAGGACCACCATCTCTTTTTTATTTAAAGACTTAAAGAGACTTTATTATATTAAGGGAAAGAAGGCCAGTTGTGGTGGCACACGCCTTTAATCCCAGCACTTGGGAGGCAAGAGGTAGGAGGATCGCCATGAGTTCAAGTTCACCCTGAGACTATATAGTGAATTCCAAGTCAGCCTGGGCTACAGTGAGACCCTATCTCAAAAAAAAAAAAAAAAAAAAAAAGGAAAGAGAAAACAGTACAGAGCTCAGGCAGAGCCCTGTGTCCTTTGTGCACACACAAGCACAATGCAGACACCTGCTCACCCAGTGAACGTGTACACCTCCACAGCGAACTTTTGCAGCAGGCTGGTTTTGGTGGAGTTGGACAGGATGAGGACCACATTCATGTGGCCTGGCCTCAGGCGCACCAAGTTGCTGGTATATGTCACATCTGTGAGCTCAGTTACCTCCACAAAGCCTTTTTTTGGAACCTTGCTGTGGAGAAAAAGAGGAGGAGTTAATGTATTATCAGGATGGTTGTGGCTGGGCTCTGTAATTAAAGGAGCTTGTTTTCCAAGCCTGTGGCCTGGGATCAATTCCCACGCCACCCATGTAAGCCAGATGCACATGGTGGTGCATGCATCTAGAATGAATTTGTTTGCAGTGGCCAGAAGCCCTGGTGTGCCCATTTCTCTCTCTTTCTCCCTAAATAAATAAATAAAGTGAGCTAGGTGTGGTGACACATGCCTTTAATCCAAGCAATGGGGAGGCAGAGGTAGGAGGATCACTCTGAGTTTGAGGCCAGCCTGAGACTACATAGTGAATTCCAGATCAGCCTGTGCTAGATATACACTTAGAAAAAAAAACAAACAACCCAACAACAAAAAATGGTGTAAACACCTGGTGTTTGTTTGCAGTGGCAAAAGGACCCTGTGCACACACATATGAAAATAATTTATTTTTTGTTTTTTAGCTGGGTGTAGTGCGTGCCTTTAATCCGAGCACTCGGGAGGCAGAGGTAGGAGATTCGCCATGAGTTCGAGTGAATTTCAGGTCAGCCTGGACTAGAGCGAGACCCAACCTTGAAATCCCCCAAGGTAGGATCTCACTCTAGCCCAGGCTGACCTGGAATTCACTATGTAGTCTCAGAGTGGCCTTGAACTCAGTGATCCTCCTACCTTGTCCTCCTGAGTGCTAGGATTAAAGGTGTGTGTTGCCACGCCCAGTTTTTTTTTCCTTAGGAAACGAGTGCAGCAAAATGCTGTGTCCTGACCAAACTAGACATGCTATTTGACTCTGACTCAGACAAGGCAGCTGGACAGTGAGGCCCCACTCTGGCAGTGACATTTCTCTCAACAGCTTGAATGTCCTTTAACTGAGATGCTTGGGAACATAAGTATTTTGGATTTCCCCCCACATTTAGAATACTTATAAATATGTAATGAGGCGTCTCAGGGAGGGGTCCAAGTCCAAGCATGGTGTTTGTGTATGTTTCAAGTACATCCTGGCCTGAAGGTGACTTCATACACTATCTTCAGTGTACTTGCGCAGGGCAGTGACCCACCCTAAGTACCAAAGTGCAGGACTTTTCTTTATTTATTCATTCACACATGTTTGTGTGTTGGGACAGGGGGTGCACCTGGGTCTTCATCCTCTGCAAATGAACTCTAGACACATGCACTTTTTGCTTCTGGCTCTCCCTGGGTGTTGGGGAATTGAACTGGCCTAACAGGCTTTGCATGCAAATGCCTTTAACCACTGAGCCATCTCCCCAGCCCACATGCAGGACTTTTGATTAGTGGCATTATGCAGGCACTCAAAATGTTTTACAGTTTGAATTATTTTAGATTTTGGGCTAAAAGATAACTCAGTATTCAAACACCTGACCTAGGCTTGATCAGTGTAAAAAAAAAAACAACAACAAAAACAACAAAAAACCCCAACCAAAACCAAACAAACATATAAACCCTATAACCAGATTTTGGATTTCAAATTAAGGGTACTCTGTCTCCATCTCTCACATACACAGGCGAGGTGGAGTTCCTCTCTATGGTACCCATCCTGCACTGCTAATCAGGTTGGGGGCGGGGAGGCCTGGGGCTGAGGGCAGGAGTTTGGTGTGCTAGAGAAACCTGCTGTTTTCCTTGGGGAAGCTCGGCTCAGTCTTCCCAGGCTTCTCGGGAACTTCTTCTTTCTCTGGAGGGTGGGACTCTCGCTCATCATTTGAGTCACTAGAGGATGAAAACAGAAGTTTACAAGAACAGAGCAGAAACCACCATGGAAGGCTGGGTTCCCCCTGAGCAGCCTGGTGTTTACCTGAAAGCCTGGACAATGACAGTACCAAAGAGGATGAAGAGGGCCGAGAAGATGAGGGACAGCAGGGGCATCATCTCCCGCCTGAAAGCAAGCACACAGCGGTGTCACTCCACCAGCTCCTTGGGTTCCTTCTCTCCAGCGCAGAGAGGAAAAATCCCAAACCACGAGCCTTTCCCACCAGCAAATACACACACACAAGCGAGGTATATCTGGCCGGGGGTACGAGCTGTTTCCTTAGCGTCCTGACTCAGAGACCTTATTCTGTGTCCCAGTCTAACATGCTGTGCTTAATACATTCTGTGGAAAGAAACGACAGGAAGGATAATGAAGAACTGAAGTAAGCATGAAGAACTTTCTGGTGTTAAGGTATTGGTGACTACAGTTTGCAGAATGGTCTCAACTTTACTGATTATTTTATAATAATCCTGAATAATCCAGACCTTGCCCAGCAGGGTGGAGCAGAGAGGAAACACTGAGTTTTCTAGATTTTCTCTAGAACTCAGTATGGTGGTGCACATTTGCAGTCCAAGTACTCAGGAGGTAGAAGCAGGTGGACTGCCATGAGTTTGAAGCCAACCTGAGCTACAGAGTGAGTTCCAGGTCAGCGTGGGCTAGAGTAAGACCCTACCTCAAAAACAAAGTAAAACAACAAAAAGTTCTATTTCTTCTTGGATTTCTTTTCTTGGATGTCCCTCCTCCATCTCTGTTCAGGACTAGTGTTCAAAGTCTGTTCACCCACAGGCATACATACAGTATTTGAGACTTGCCATTTTATCACGCTGGCTGCGGTGAGACAATGAGAGGACTGCAGATTGACTGGGACCTTGAAGTTCTATCAACTTTGCATGACTTTTCTCTCTTGGGTTTTCGAGATAGGGTCTCTCGTTCTAGCCCAGGTTGACCTGGAATTCACTATGTAGTCTCAAGCTGGCCTCAAGCTCATGGTGATCCTCCTACCTCTGCCTCCCAAGTGCTGGGATTAAAGGTGTGTGCCACCACACCCAGCTTCTTCTTTTCCCTTTTTTTGAGGTAAGCCCAATAGACTGGCCTTTTTAAAAAAAGTATTTTATTTATATATTTATTTGAGAGAGAGAAAGGAACATATATATGTATGTGTGTGTATGTATATATGTATCTTTATATATGTATATATTTATATATATGTGTATATATATGTATGTATGTGTGTGTGTGTGTGTGTATATATATATATATATAGAGAGAGAGAGAGAGAGAGAGAAAGAGAGAGAGCAGGGAGGGAGGGAATATGAATGAGAATGAGAATGAATATGAATGTGCACCACCATGCCTGGCCTCCTACTTGGTTTTTAAGTTCTCTCTGAGATCCATCTTTCCCTATCCCTACAAAAGAAGGGGGTCCTCCTAGGTCTCTTAACATGGACCCTGTGCCTGCTTTATTTATTTCTACACCTCCAAGCACAGGACTTCAATAAATGCCTATTGCTTGAGAAAAGACTACAGATTGGCAGGAACCTGAAGGGATTCCCAAAGGCCAAGGAAGCTAAACTGAGGGTGTACGTAGTACATGCCACAGGACACTTGAGGTTGTTTCTACACCAATGAGATGTGGTACTGGCCTTCAGGAAGGTCTTTACAGAGGGCACGAGTGGGACATCGCTCCTCCTCTAAATCAGAACCAGAACCAGTTCTGCTTCGACACACTAGTCTCCTTAAGTTAGGCCCTGTTAAGTTAGGCCACACATGCCTTGATGGGGACAGTCCCAGCTCTCCTGACTGGGAGGCTAGCAGGAAAGAGCTGGCCAGCAAGTTAAATAGATGAAGTCACTGCAGGAAAGAAAAAGGAATGGCTGTTGGCAACGTGTTAACCTTCTCCTGCTGCTCTGTAAAAGTGTCTACTGCAATCTGAGGAGCTCAGGTGATTTCCAAATGAAGCCTGGTTAAGGCTCTATTAACAGACAAACAGCAAGCCTCGCCATGGCACCATACCAGTTGCTGTGGAACATGCTCTCCCGGAAGTCTGCGAGGTAGTCAGAAGCGGAGTAGAACCACCGGAGGAGAAACACCTATTGGGAGAGAACATGGCAGAGCTCCCCTCAGACCCCGGCTCTGTAAGCGCCGAGCCCTCCAGGTGGTGCATCCTCCCAGGCCCAATGCTCACAGGGGCAAGTTCATCAGTCAGCTCGGGAAGCACAGCTTCGGAGGACAGGAAAGCTGGATCTTTCCGCAGCTGGTCCAGATAACCCAAAAGGGTAAATTTATCATTCTCACTGCCAGTCCAGGGATCTTCCAGGGTTTTAAACACTGCCTTTCCTGCTGTGTTGCGCCTTTCCAAGATAGACACCTGGGAAGAACATAGAAAAGCTGTTAGGGGGTCTCAAAAGTAGCAGGTGTGGGGTCTGAGAGATGGCTTATTAGTCAAGGCACTTGCCTGCAAAGCAAAAGGACTCAGGTTTGATTCCCCAGTATCCATGGTAAAGCCAGAGGCACAAGGTGGTGCATGTATCTGGTACATGTATCTGGAGTTTGTTTGCAGTGGCTGGAGGCCCTGGTGCACCCATCCTCTGCCTCTTTTTGGCTCTCTTAAATAAGTAAATTAAATAAATAAAATATTTAAAAAACAGAAAAGAGGTCTGGAGAGATGGCTCAGTGGTTTAGGTGCTTGCTTGCAAAGCCTAACAGCTTGGGTTCGATTCCCCAGTACCCACACAGAGCCAGATGCATTTGAAGTTCCTTGGTAGTGGCTCAAGGCTCTGGTGCGCTCATTCTCTCTGTCACTCTCTGCTTACAAATAAATAAATACAATTAAAAAAATTTATTTTATTATATTTCTTTGCAAGCAGAGAAAGAGACAGACAGACAGAAGAATGGGTGCACCAGGGCTTCCAGACACTGCAACTGAACTCCAGACACATGTAGGAGTCTCATGTAGGGTCTCCTGCTGGCCTCAAGCTCCTTATGTAGCTGAAGATAATCTTGAACTTTTTATTTGATCATCTTCTTCTTTTTTCGAGGTAGGGTCTCAGTCTAACCCAGGCTGACCTGGAATTCACTATGGTGTCTAAGGGTGGCCTTGAACTCACAGCGATCCTCCTACCTCTGCCTCCTGAGTGCTGGGATTGAAGGCATGTGCCACCATGCCCAGCCAGAAATTGTTATCTTAATTTTTTAAAATTTTAGTTATTTATTTGAGAAAGAGAGAGAGCGAGGGAGAGAGAGGGAGAAAGAATGGGTGTACCAGAGCCTCCAGCCACTGCAAATGAATTCCAGTTGCATGTGTCACCATATGCATCTGTCTTACGTTGGTCCTGGGGAATCAAACCTGGGTCTTTTGACTCTGCAGGCACTAAGCCATCTCTCCAACCCTGGAACTTTATTTTTTTTGGTTTTTTGAGGTAGGGTATCACTCTAGTCCAGGCTGACCTGGAATTCACTATGGAGTCTCAGGGTAGCCTGGAACTCATGGCAATCCTCCTACCTCTGCCTCCCGAGTGCTGGGATTAAAGGCGTGCGCCACCACGCCCAGCAAATTATTATTTTTTGAGATAGGGTATCATTATGTTAGCCTTGAACTCTGAGGCTCAAGAGATGCTCCTGCATGAGCCTCCAAAAAAGAGATAATGTCCCTTCCCCACTTTCTGTTTTTGTTTTTGTTTTTTGAGGTAGGGTCTCACTGTAGCCCAGGCTGACTTGGAACTCACTATGTAGTCTCAGGGTGGCCTTGAACTCATATCCTCCTACTTCTGCTTCCCAAATGCTAGGGTTAAAGACATGACTCACCATGCCCAGCTTCTTTTTGAGACAGGGCTTCATGTAGCTCAGACTGGCCTCAAAATTGCTGATCATCCTGCCTCCACTATTCCCAGAAAATTCTATTATTATTATTATTATTATTTTTGAGGTAAGGTCTCATTCTAGCCCAGGGTGACCTGGTATTCACTCTGTAGTCTCAGGCTGGCCTGGAACTCACAGCAATCCTCCTACCTCAGCCTCCCAAGTGCTGGGATTAAAGGCATGCGCTAACACATGCTTGGCTTAAATGCAATTATTTTTATGGTGACTTTCCAAAGCTTTTGTTAAAAATTAAAACTCCTACAAAAAAGATGAGAAAGTCGGGCATGGTGGCGCACGCACTTGAGAGGCAGAGGTAGGAGGATCGCTGTGAGTTCAAGGCCACCCTGAGACTACATAGTGAATTTCAGGTCAGCCTGGGCCAGAGTGCAACCCTAACTAGAAAAACAAAAAAATGAACAACAACAACAAAAAAAATTAAAGCTCCTATCATGGGATATGGTTTATAATTATGGAAGTTGTCAATAAAACAATATTTAAAAAAAAAAAATTAAAACTCCCAAGCCAGCCATGGTGGCACATGCCTTTAATCCCAGTACTTGGGAGGCAGAGGCAGGAAAATCACTGTGAGTTGAAGGCCACCCAAGAATATAGAATGAATTCCAGGTAAACCTGGACTAGAGTAAGACCCTACCTTGAAAAACCAAAAAAAAAAAAAAGAAAAAAGAAAGTGAAATTAAAGCTCCTTTTCCTGCCCCCCTCCAACAGACTTCATTTCATCATATACTGTCTGATTTGATGAGTTAGCATTATAATTAAGGAAACCTTGGTTTGCAGAGGGTTTTTCCATGGTTACAAAAATGACAACATAGCAGGAGAAGGCTAATGGCTGTTTTTTCTTTTTTGTGTGCTGGGATGGAAGCCGAGCTTGTGCATGCTAGGCAAGCACTCTATTGCTGAACTGTAGCCCCACGAGAGGAACTTCATGCCTCTGGAAGGCAGGGAAGGAAGGAGTGATCACTCAGACAATGTGAAAGGGCACAAGGGGAGACAATGCCAGGGTGTATTATCAGTGGCCTGAGATTGGGAAAATCTAGCATCCTGATCCCTGATGAGCTGGAGGAGAAGGTGGGTACACTTCAGCTTCTCGCACAGAGGCAGCCAAGATGGCTCAGCTGAGAGGGGCAGGACTGGAGGGCAAGAGGCCGAGCCCACATCTGAGAAGTACCATGGCCATAAGAAAAACTGCTGTCTGAGTAGGCTTTCCCACAGAACTCAGAGGTTTCCAGACTTCTGGTCTCTGTACTCAGCAGTCCCAAGACAGAAGGAACAAGAACTGATGGCCAGGGGCTGGTGAGTAGCCTAGGGATAGGAGAAGGTCTGTGGCTCACCGCTGATTGCCCTTGAAACGCCTCGCTGTCTGGTAGTAATGTGCTGGCAAACTCCTGCTGTCGGTTGCTGTAGACATGCACGAACCTCACCGTGTCTTGTGTGTTTGCCAGGGCAAAGGACAGGAAGGCCTCAAAAGGCTTGCTCAACTTGCTAGCTTCGGCAGTCAGTAAAACCACACAATACCTGCATGGAACAAGACAGAAGGTTCTACAAGCAGTCCTAGGGCCAGGCCAGGACCTGCAGTCAATCGGTGAATGTACTTATATAACAAAATCCATTGTCTCCAGGGAGGACACTTGTAAGTCATGAATGACCTGCTCCTTTTCTAGACCAGTGATGTTTTTACCAAACCAAACCCCTTTATGGCATTTAGAACTTTGGGGGGTGGGGGAATAAATTATCTATTATGTAGCCCAGGTTAGCTTTGAACTTGGGATCCTCTTGCCCTCAGCATCATGAGTGCTGGGATTGCGGGTGTGTACTACTATGCTCAACCTTGGACTTGCTTTTAAGGCATTGGTCACTGGATCCCTGAGGCAAGAGGGCCATTTAGAAGCCAACAGATGACATTTGTCCCAGTTTATACCCCACAGGGTAGACTGCTTGAATCCATCCTAGGCAAGAAGTGACAGAGTCTCATTATGAAGGGGCTTCCTTCACAAGGTTCTAATGGAAGCCCAGACATTTGTTAATTCTCCCAAACATTTACTGAGCACTTATCTTTATGTCCAGACAATACTTTTGCCCTCATTCCAATGAGAAAACTGACATATAAAAATATGTATCATAATAAGTAATGAAAAATGCTATGAGAAAAAAAGAAGAGAAAGGGAAAGAGAGAGGCCAGTGTGGGATGGAAGTCACATTCATTAGATAGGTCTGTTAGAGAAATGTCACCCAAGAAGGTTGATTTGGGCAGAGATGTGAATTAAGTGTACCATCAGAGGAAATGAGGACTGAGCATTCCAGGCAGAGAAGAGACTGGAGAAGGAGAGTGACTCATCTGGTTTAGGTTTGTAAAAAATCTCCCTCAGCCCCAGCAGCAAATGAGCGGACTAGAAGTATGGGGGTGGGAGGGGAGCAGAGACCCCCCCCCCAAGGGAGATGATGGAGGCCTACTCAAAAGTCACAATGGTTAAAAGCGAGTTGTGTGTAGATTTGGGATTTGTTTTGAGTTATAAAAACAGTGTGCTTAGGCTGGAGAGATGGCTTAGTGGTTAAGGCAATTGCTTGCAAAGGCTAACAACTGAGTTTGATTCCCCAGTACCCATGTAAAGCCAGATGCACAAAGTGGCTCATCTGGAATTTGTGGTGGTTAGAGGCCCTTGTAGGCCTAGTCTCTTTCTTCTATCTCTCTCTGCTTATAAATAAAATTAAAAAAAAAAAAAGCAACAATAGTCTGTTGGCTATGGTAGCTCATGTCTGTAGATCCCAGCACTCAGGAGGCCAAGACAGGAGAACTGTCATGAGTTCTTAGGCTACACAGCAAGAGCCTGCCCCAACAAAACAAAAACTGGCCGGGGGTGGTGGTGCATGCCTTTAATCCCAGCATTTAGGAGGCAGAAGTAGGGGGAATCACCATGAGTTCAAGGCCACCCTGAGACTACAAAGTGAAATCCAGGTCAGCCTGAGCTACAGACCCTACCTCAAAAAAATAAAAAAGGGGATGCATAGATCACTTAGCAGTTAAGTCATGTGCCTGCAAAATCAAAGGATTCCAGTTCGATTCTCCAGGATCCATGTAAGCCAGATACACAAGGGGGGGGGGACATGCATCTGGAGTTTGTTTGCAGTCGCTGGAGGCCCTGGTATGCCCATTCTCTCCTTCTCTTTCTATCAAATACATAAATAAATAAATAAAATATATTAAACAAAAAACAAAACAAAACAAAAAAACCCTCCCGGGGTTGGAGAGATGGCTTAGTGGTTAAGCTCTTGCCTGTGAAGCCTAAGGACCCTGGTTCTAGGCTCGATTCCCCAAGACCCACATAAGCCAGATACACAAGGTGGCACATGTATCTGGAGTTCGTTTGCAGTGGTTGGAGGCCCTGGTGCGTCCATTCTCTCTCTGTGTCTTTTTGTCTGTCGCTCTCAAAAAAAAAAAGCCTTCCAATCTTTTCCCCATAATAATCCTCCTTGTTCAGGATAGTTCCTTAAATCTATTTAAAGTCTTTTCTTGGCCTGGAGAGATGCCTTACCAGTTAACGTGTTTGCCTGCAAAGCGGACCCAGGCTCAATTTTCCAGTACCCACATAAAGACAGATGCACAAGGTGGCGCATGTGTCTACAGTTAGTTTGCAGCAGCTAGACCCCTTGGTATGCCCCTTCTCTCTCTCTCTTTATCTACCTCTTTCTCTGTCTCACTCTTTTTCTCAAATAAATAAAAAAAATATTCATTTGAAGTCTTTTCTTTCTTTTCTCTTAGATTGGAAAAGCCTGGAAACATAGGACAGTTTCTTATTTTGAAACAATACTTTGGTTCTATTTTCTAAGTACATGAACAATATTCAAGCCAGGCCTGGTGGTGCCTGCCTAAAATCCCAGTTACTGGAGAGACTGAATCAGGAACATGAAAAATTCAGCCTGGGCAATTTAGTGAGACCTTCCCTTTAAAAAACAAAATAGCTGGGTGTAGTGGCTCACGCCTTTAATCCCAGCTCTCTAGAGGCAGAGGTAGGAGGACCACTGTGAATTCGAGGCCACCCTGAGACTACATAGTGAATTCTAGATCAGCCTGAGTTAGAGTGAGACCCTACCTCGAAAAACCAAAAAATAAAAATAAAAATAAAAAGACTGGGTATATAGCTTAGTGATGAGGAAAAAGAAAGCCATGTCCAGATAACTTTTTTTTTTTTTTAAGATTTAGTGAGATTTTGTTAGATGACAGAACATAAGGGAGGGAAAGTGGGGAAAGTACAGAGAGTGCTTACCCATGAGAAGGCAGGAGTGGGGTAAAGTCCCCCACCCGATAACTTTTTTTTTTTGAGGTAGTGTCTCGCTCTAGCCCAGGCTGACCTCAAACTCATGGCTATCCTACTACCTCTGCCTCCCGAGTGCTGGGATTAAAGGCAGATAACTTTTATAAATGAAATTAACTCTGAGTGTCATGCATTTCCAGATTTTAGACTCTGTATCACAACCTTCCACACACCTATGTGTATAGGCTTAGCCTTTCAATTACCACTAAGTATTATACCACATCTTCTCTGTGCCCTCTGCTCCCACTGTTTATCTAAGCCCCCAGAGACAGGCCCAAGGGGAATGCTCTGAGGGGAATAACTACCAGCCTCCTGGCTTCATTAAGGGACTTAGTCTCTGGACACTGGGCTGCAGCCTACCATCTCTCAGGCCTGTGCATATATATGTATATATTTTAGGGTTCTTCCAGGGTCAGGCTAGCAATCCAGCAATGTGGTGGTAAGGCTCACTGGACCAGTATACGCCCTTCCCCCTCAGAGTGGAGGTTCAGCTGCCCTGTTGAAGAGCCAGAGGCAGAGGCTCCAGGTCTTACTTCCTTTGTCGATGAGAGCGCTTCACGGGGCAGAGCTCGTGGAACAACTTCTGGCTGGTGAGCCGGGCTGCCAGCAGATACTTGTTCTGGGTGATGAAGTCCTCAATGACCTGTTTCTTCAGCCCTCGAGCCTGGGGGACACGAAGAAGCACCTGGCTTGCATTCGGTTTCAAATGCAAGCAGCTGACTTACAAGCTTAATGAAACCAGTCATTCTGATGAAAGCACCATCACAGGTAAGAGACACCCATCTAAACACATGAAGCTATGCAGGTCAGATCAGCAATGTAGGGAACAGGTTTTTTGCTATGTGGATTCAATAAATTGAAGCACTTTAAGTTTAGTGGCTTAGATCCACCAATCACCTTTGGCTTAGAACTGATGTATCTTTCTATCCTTTTTTGTTTGTTTGTTTTTTCGAGGCTCACTGTAGCCCAGGCTGACTTGAAATTCACTATGTAGTCTCAGGGTGGCCTCAAACTCATGGTGATCCCCCTACCTCTGCCTCCCGAGTGCTGGGATTAAAGGCGTGTGCCACCACACCTGGCTTTTTTTTTTTTGGTTGGGGGTAGGGTCTTGCTCTACCCCAGGCTGACCTGGAATTCACTCTGTAGTCTCAGGCTGGCCTCGAACTCATGGCAATCCTCCTACCACTGCCTCCTGAGTGCTGAGATTAAAGGCATGTGCCACCACACCTAGCTCCTCCCATCTTTTGAGACAGGGTCTCCCTATGTAGCCCAGGGTAGACTCAAATTCTCCTGCCTCAGACTCCCAAAGGCTAGGACTATAGGTAGACACTATGCTAAGTAGAGGTAAAATATTCCTTTAAGTGAAGGAAAATTATGTCAGATTGAAAAAAAAAAAATGGCTGGGCTTGGTGGTGCATGCCTTTAGTCCTAGCAATTGGGAGGCTGAAGTAGGAGGATCACCATGAGTTCAAGGCCAGCCTGGGCTAGTGTGAGACCCTGCATCAAGAAGACCAAACACCACTATCACTAACCCTTCTTCTTTTGTGAGGCAGGGTCTCATTCTACCCTAGGCTGGCTCAAATTCATGGAGACCCTCCTACTTCACAGCCTCCTGAGTACTGGGGCCAAAAGTATGAGCCAGGGACTGGGCTGACGGCTCAGCACTTAAAGGTACTTTCCTACAAAGCTTGCTAGCCTGGGTTTGATTCTCCAGTACCACGAAACCTAGATGCACAAGTAGAATGTCTGTAGTGGCAAGAGGCCCTGGTGCACCCATTCTCTCTCCCTCTCCAATAAAAAAAAAAAAAAAAAAAAAATTTAAGAAAGCATGAGTCAGTATGCCTGACTTCCAAGCACTTATTTGTAAATTCTGTGCATTAGTAGGAAGAAACAGCAGTGAGTTTCTCCTCCCCACCAGTGGTCTGTTCAGTGTTGCTGCACGTTTACATGAAGGCTGGAGATAAAATGAAGGTTTGCGATGAGGCACACACCTGGATCACATCAGCTGGCTTGGTTATGTGCTCTTTAAAGATGAGGATTGTAGGGACGTAGACATTGACGTTGTACTGCCTGGTCATCTCTTCTGCCCCTCTCAAGCCGACATATACATATCCAAATGATAAATAATCTTTGTAGGCAAATGCCGTCAGCTGTGAGGGTGTAACAGAGGAAGAAAGTGAAACAGAGGCTGATACAAGCCCACTACCCTTGCATACCTCCAGAGAGTTCGGTATCCTAGGCACAACACCTGTACCGACAAAAGTAATCACAACTAAGTATTTCAGAGGCAAAGCAAAACACGGTCACTGTATCGAAATGTGGCCTGGGTGTGAGGCATAGAATGCTGAGGGAATTATCTGCACCCATGGGACACTCTTCCTCTCCACCTCATGTCATAGTGAGAAGTGTTCTGAATAAAGCAAAACAAACAGGTCACTGAAATGTGCAGTATGGGGTGCCACCAAAGGGCAAGTGCCAGGTCAGAGTGGCTGTGGTGGGACCGCATCATTGCCATGCCGCAGCGAGCCCCTGGGTAGGTTGTAGGACCACCATGAGCCTAGTGTGCTGGTCTCTGAAATACAGTATCCCTCTCACTCATCTGCCCCGACACCATGTGTGAAAAGCACTTGGGTGGTCACATAATGCATCAGGCCGCAGATGTACTCAGTGGAGGGGGAGGGGAGTACAACTTCTGTTCTTCAAGATTTTTTTTTTTTTGTTTTTCAAAGTAGTCTCTTGCCTTAGCCCAGGCTGACCTGGAATTCACTACATAGTCTCAGGGTGGCCTTGAACTCACTACAATCCTCCTACCTCTACCTCCCGAGTGCTGGGATTAAAGGCATGTACTACCAGACCCAGCAAAACTTGTTTTACATATACATGATACATACAGCACAAAGATATTGATACGTATTTTAGTGTGCCTATGTCTTTACTATGACCATCACATGAAATCAGGTATGAAATTTTCCACTTGTGGTATGATGTCCATGGTTGAGAATTTCCAGTTTGGATTATTTTTTAAATTAGGGACACTCAAATTCAACTTCTAAAAAAGACAGGCTACACGTTTCAACTCAGAGTTTTCTTTTTAATTTTATTTATTATTTATTTGAGAGTGTGAGAACAGGCAGATAGAGAGAATGGGCACACCAGGGTCTCCAACCAATGCAAACAAATTCTAGACACATGTGCTACCTTATGCATCTGGCTTTATGTGGGTACTAGGGAACTGAACCCAGGTTGGTAGGCTTTCCAGGCAAGCACCTTAACCACTGAGCCATTTCTCCAACTCACAGATTTTCTTTCTCTCTCTCTCTCTCTCTCTCTCCCTCCCTCTCTCTCTCTCTTTCTTTCTTTCTTTCGGTTTTCCAAGGTAGGGTCTCACTCTAGCTCAAGCTGACGTGGATTTCACTATGTATCCTCAGGGTGGCCTCAAACTCACGACAATCCTCCTACCTCTGCCTCCTGAGTGTTGGCATTAAAGGCGTGCACCACCACACCCAGCTCCAGAGTTTACTTTCTACTGAGAAGAGACCATTCTCCCAGCATATGAGTACCTTATATACTGGACTGGAGAGATTTCTCAGTGGTTAAAGGCACTTGCTGGAAAAGCCTACTGGCTCGGGTTCAATTCCCTAGCACCCACGTAAAGCCAGATGCACAAAGTGGAGCATGGGTCTGGAGTTCATTTGCATAAGTAAGAAGTCTTGGTGACCATTCTCTCTCCCCCTCTATCTCTCTTTCTTAAATAAGTAAGTCAATAAATAAATAATAAAGAATACCTTGTATAACAGTGGTACAGAAGTCCCCTGGTCAAATAGAAGGACATGAGGTTTATTTTCTTGCTGCCAGCCAGAGAGGAACCGGACATAATTCTTATTTGTAACCTGAAATCGAAAATCAAATGTTAGTTTCAATGTTTTATTATTAAGGACTTCACAATCCTATCTGAAACAGTTACTGAAGTTTTTTTTTTTTTTTTTTTTCTTTTTGGTTCTTTGAGATAGGGTCTCATTCTAGCTGACTGACCTGAAATTCACTCTGTAGTCTCAGGGTGGCCTCGAACTCATGGTGATCCTCCTACGTCTGCCTCCTGAGTGCTGGGGATTAAAGGCACGCCTGGCTTGAAGCGAACTTTTAAGGTGGTTCCTGCCTTTTTTAAAATTTTTTTATTACTGTTTTCGAGGTAGGATCTCACTCTAGCCCAGCCTGACCTGGAACTCACTCTGTAGTCCCAGGCTGGCCTTAAACTCATAGCAATCCTCCTACTTCTGCTTCCCAAGTGCTGGGATTACAGGTGTGTGCCACCATGCCTGGCAACACTTGCTTTTTTGTTTTTGTTTTTGAAGGCAGAGTAGCTCAGGCTGACCTGGAATTCACTATGTAGTCGTAGGGTGGCTTCAAACTCGTGGTGATCCTACCTCTGCCTCCTGAATGCTAGGATTAAAGGTATGCACCACCACACTGGCATACTTACTCTTTTTTTTTTTTTTTTTAGAATTTTTAAAAACACATTTTATGTATTTGAGAGAGAGAAAGAAGCAGAGAGAGAGAGAGAGAGAAAGAGAGAGAGAATAGGTGCACCAGGGCCTCAAGCCACTACAAACGACTTCCAGACGCATGCATCCCCCTTGTGCATCTGGCTTATGTGGATCCTGAAGACCAAACTGGGATCCTTTGGCTTTGCAGGCAAATGCATTAACCACTAAGCCATCTCTCCAGCCCTGCACTTGCTCTTTTGACCAGCTGAAGTGAAAACAATGTAGCCTGTGCCATCTATACATTCCATTATTTTACTTACTGCCATCTAAATTATTACTTGTGTGTGTACATGTGTGCATGCGAGAGCATACCCACATATGCACAGATGCCAGAGGCTGACATCGAGCACTTTCCTCTCTATTTACTGAGGCAGGGTCTCTCATTTGAGCCCAGAGCTTGCTGATTCAACTAGTTGAGCTGGCCAGCCTGCTCTGGGGGTTTGCCGCCATGTGCTGGGCTAACAGGCAGACCCACCTGGCATTTACATGGTGCTGGGGATCTGAACACTTGTCCTTGTACTTGCATAGCAAGTGCTTTATCCACTAAGCCACCTTCCCAGTCTTAAAATTGTTACTTTTTTCATTTGTCTTTAAATATTCCTGAGGGCCAGGTGTGGTGGCGCAGGCCTTTAATCCCAGCACTTGCGAGGCAGAGGCAGGAGGATCGCCATGAGTTCGAGGTCACCCTAAGACTACACTGTGAATTCCATGTCAGCCTGGGCTAAAGTGAGACCCTACCTCGGAAAACAAACAAAAAAATTCCTGAGGATCTGGAGAGATTGCTCAGCAGTTAAAAGGCGCTTGCTTGCAAAGCCTGCTGGCCTGAGTTCAATTCCCCAGGACCCACATAAAGCCAGATGCAGAAAGTGACACATGCACCTGGAGTTTATCTGCAGTAGTAAGAGACCCTGGTAGGCCCATATTATCTCTCTCAAGTAAATCAATAAAAATAGTAAAATAGGACTGGAGAGAAGGCTTAGCAGTTAAGGCACGTGCTTGCGAAGCCTAAGGAACCATGTTCTATTTTCCAGATCCCACGTTAGCCAGAGGTGAAGCAAGTGCAAGGTCTCACATGCCCACTAGGTGGCGCAAGCATCTGGAGTTTGATTGCAGTGGCTGAGGCTCTGGAGTGCCAATTCTCTCTCTTAAAAAAAAAATTAAAATAGCTGGGCATGGTGACACACGCCTTTAATCCCAGCACTAGGGAGGCAGAGGTAGAAGGATTACTGTGAGTTCAAGGCCACCCTGACACTACATACTGAATTCCAGGTCAGCCTGGGCTAGAGTGAAACCCTATCTCACAAAACCAAAATAAGGGCTGGAGAGATGGCTTAGCGGTTAAGCGCTTGCCTGTGAAGCCTAAGGACCCCGGTTTGAGGCTCGGTTCCCCAGGTCCCACGTTAGCCAGATGCACAAGGGGGCGCATGCGTCTGGAGTTCGTTTGCAGAGGCTGGAGGCCCTGGCGCGCCCGTTCTCTATCTGTCTTTCTCTCTGTGTCTGTCGCTCTCAAATAAATAAATAAATAAATAAAATGAATAGAAATAACATAAAAAAAAACCAAAATAAAAAAAATCAAAAAATATTCCTGAGAACAAATTAAAAACATGGAAAAAGCTGGGTATGGTGGCTTATGCCTTCAGTTCCAGAACTTGGGAGGCTGAGGTAGGATGGTCATGGGGAGTTCGAGGCCAGCTTGGTATACATAATGGGTACATAATTTTGCAGACCAAAACACCAAAACCAAACCAAAACAAAATTCAAAACAAAACTAAGATGCTCTCTGACCTTTTAAGCTAACCTCTACTCCAGCAAACATTTCTCCTGTGGATACGGACACTGGCAGGGCAGGCTGGGACAGGGTGTGTAAAACATGGTGGACACATGTGCATGCATCCTCTCTGTTACTACTGACAGGGTGAATTACTGAAAGCTAATTAAGAGTCCTTCCCTGATCCTAACGTACTTGAATGAAAAGCAAAAAAAGAAAAAAAAAAAAAAAACCGAATGTAGTTAGACACAAAAACAGTACTCTGCTTGGCTTCCTTAGCTTAAGCTAGTCTCTGTGAAACTCTACAATATTGTCACATCACTAAACTTGAAAAATTCCTAAAATAACTTCTGGCTTAATCAATCGAGTGTTTTCTTTTTTTAAAAAGAATATTTATTTATTTGAGAGCCGGGGGTGGTGGCGCACGCCTTTAATCCCAGCACTTGGGAGGCAGAGGTAGGAGGATTGCCGTGAGTTCGAGGCCACCCTGAGACTACATAGTGAATTCCAGGTCAGCCTGGGCTAGAGTGAGACCCTACCTCAAAAAACCAAAAAAAAAAAAAAAAAAAAATTATTTATTTGAGAGACAGAAAGAACAGATGAGCCATGGTCTCCAGGCAATTCAAACAAACTCCAGATACACGTGCCACCCTGTGCGTCTGGTCTCATGGGGGTATTGGGGAATCAAATTTGGGTTCTTGGGCTTTGTAGGCAAGTGCCTTAAATGCTGCACTATCAGCCCGGATCTAGTGTTTTCTACAGATATGACTGTTACATGTACTATCAAATGCAATTTGTTTTGTTTCCAAACGCAACCAAATCTGAATATTTTCGTAAGAGTAGATTCATGAGCTGAAAATGCTATGATGTGACTAAAAATTTGTTTTTTTAGGAAACAGTGGCTTACAGCTCAGATTCCTGTGATGGTAAAATCTTCAAGCCTCTCTTTCACCGTCTCTGCAGGATTCATCTAAATGGTTTAGTGTGTGTAATTAATTGACTCATCTTGACTGCTCAAAATGAAAGTCAGCGAGTGGGTTACAAGTAAAATTCAGGTAGCGAGCAGCCTACCTCCTTGTCCACATACACTCACTCACCTTCTCCACCAAGTTCCCTGGCAGAAGACTTTCGACGAACTGCCGGAGATTCTCCCGGACAACTGCGTTGTGGAAGAAGGAGACTTTCCCGTTTATGATTCCCAGGATGGATGGGGTGCTGTGTGCTCCCAAGTGATGGGCCAGGCGTCTTTCATACCCAGCATGGACGACACCAATTCCCACCCCTAAAAAGCATGGAAAAACTGCGTGAAGCCTTTTGTGTCTCTGTGACAGGTGGGAAAAATGCTGAAGTCATTTTGCAGTGTAAAATTAAAACCACCTGAGTTGGAGATGATACTTTTTTTTTTTTTTTACTATTATTACATGTTTGGAATTCTACACTGGTCAGTTTTCCTGGAAAACAGTTTGGCAATATTTATCAAGAATTTCATGGGGCTGGAAAAATGGTTCAGTTGTTAAAGGCATTTGCTTACAAAGCCTGGCAGCCTAGGTTCAATTCTCCAGTACCCACATAAAGCCAAATGCACAGGAAACCCTGGCACTCCCATTCTCTCTCTCTTCCTGTCTCCTTGCAAATAAATAATAAAAAAAAGAAAATGCCGGGTGTGGTGGTGCATGCCTTTAATCCCAGCACTTGCGAGGCAGAGGTAGGATCACCATGAGTTCAAGGTCATCCTGAGAGTACATAATGAATTCCAGGCCAATCTGGACTAGAGTGAAACCCTACCTTGAAAAACAAAATAAAAAATAATATTTTTTTAAAAAGCCAGGCATAGTGGCACGCACCTTTAATCCCAGCACTCGGGAGGCAGAGGTAAGAGGATCACCATGAGTTCATGGCCACCTTGAGACTCTATAGGTAATTCCAGGCCAGCCTGGGCTAGAGCAAGACCCCCCTTTAAAAAAACAAAAATAAATAAATAAAAAGAGAAACATTTTCTCACTGCCACATGCCTTTAATCCCAGCATTTGGGAAGCTGAGGCAGGATCAGCCATGAGTTTGAGGCCAGCGTGGGTTACACAGTGAGTTCTAGATCAGTGTGGGCTAGAGCGAGACAGTCTTTAAAAAAAAAAAAAAAAAACCCTCAACAAACATCTCTGGGCTGTTTACTGGACTTCTCAAGCTTTCCAAACTGAACTCCTGGATCCTTCCACAGCCTGCTTCACACCTGCCTCTCATTTTAACTATGACACCTCCATCCCTCAGGTCAACACTGAGGCACCATTCTTCTCTCCCTCACACCGTTCCATGGCTCCTTCTCTTGATCCTTTTTCTGTCCATATTCTCTCTCCTTCCTTCTGATCTTTTACTTTTTGGTTTTTGAGGTAGGGTCTCGCTCCAACCCGGCTGACCTGGAATTCACTATGTAGTCCCAGGCTGGACTCAAAACTCACAGGAGGTTACCTTGGCCTCCCAAATGCTGGGATCAAAGGTGTGTGCCACTACACCTGGCTTCTGTGACCTTTTTGTAAAATTTTAGTTACTTATGAGAAAGGAGGTCTATATGGGCACACAAAGGCTTTTTCCTGATGCAAACTCCAGAGGCATCACCAATTTGTGTATCTGGCTTTGTGTGGATACTGAGGAATTGAACCTGGGCTAGCAGGCTTTACAAGCAAATGCCTCTAACTACTAAGCCATCTTCTAAACCCGACTCTGATCTTGTTTTGAGCTGTAGCTCAGGATGGCCTTGAACTCATTATGTAGTCAAGGATGACCTTGAACTCTTGATCCTCTTGCCTCTGGCTTCCCAGGTAAATGCTGGGATTACAGGTGTGTGTCACGACAACTGGCTTCCTCACCTTGCCTGGGTGCTAGTGACTCACCGGTCTCCATTGCGCTTTGTGGTGGTCTGGTTCGGGTGTCCCCCATAATCTTAGGCATTCAGAATGCTGGGTTCCCAGCTGATATAGATTTGGGAATTAATGCCTCCTGGAGGAAGTGTATTGTTGGGGTCAGGCTTATGGGGGTTATAGCCAGTTTCCCTGTGCCAGTATTTTGCACTCTCTCCTGTTGCTGTTGTCTATCTGATGCTGCCCAGGAGGTGATGTCCACCCTCTGCTCATGCCATCATTTTCTACTGCCATTATGGAGCTTCCCCTCAAGTCTGTAAGCCAAAATAAACCTTTTTTTCTCCACAAGCTGCTCTTGGTCTGGTGTTTTCTGCCAGCAATGTGATCCTGACTGCAACACTCCTTGCCCCAAACCCTGTACTCACTTTACTCACAATAAAACCCACAGTCTGCAAAAAGGTCCACAGGACCGTCTGTGATGTGGTCCTGGCTCCTTCCCTACTCATCCTCTCCCCTCCCTCAGTGTGCCCCTGGTCCACAGCATTCATAGTCTTCTCGGGGCATGTGGGGGTGCTACTGTCTCAAGACCTTGGCACTGGCACACTTCTGTCTCCATACCTGTCACCTTCACCAACTTCAGGTGCTGCTCTATGAAGCTTACATTAGACCCATATTTATTAGCAAGCACCTTTAACTGTTGAGTTTAACATCTCCCCTGCCCCAGACCCATGTTTAAAGCTATGTCCTCTACATGCAGGGTCCTGCATGCCCTCCTCATTTTCCCTCCTTCCAGAGCTTACTGTGTTCACAGTTGTGCTGGAGCCTGAATCCAGGGCTTTGGGTACATTCTACCTCTGAGCCACACTCAGCCCTGCTTTTACTGCCCTCTTTTAAAAAGAACAAATTATTTATTTGCACATATGCACATCAGGGTCTCTGGCCTGCAAATGATATTACACTTGATCTTAGCCAAAAGGCTGATGTGGTGGTTTGATTAAGGTGTCCCCATAAACTTAGGTGTTCTGAATGCTAGGTCCCCAGCTGATGGAGAATTGGGCATTGAAGCCTCCTGGAAACAGTGTATTTTTAGGGGTGGGTTTATGGATGTTGCAGCCAGCTTCCTCTTGTCAGTGTCTGGCACACTCTCCTGTTGCTGTCATCCATCTGATGTTGGCCAGAAGGTAAAGTCCACTCTCTGCTCATACCATTGTTTTCCCTGTCACCATGGAGCTTCCCCTTGAGTCTGTAGGCCAAACTAAACCCTTTTTCCCCCACAAGCTGCTCTTCGCCAGGTGTTTTCTGCCGGTGGTGTGACCCTGACTGCAACAATAAAGTTGGGACCTAGAAGTGGGGTCACTGCTGCGAGAACCCTGACTCTGCGGCTTTGGCCTTTTGGAACTGCTTTGCAGGAGGGTATGGACAGACTGGAAACCTTGGCCTAAGAGACGCCTTGCAGTGCTGTAAGTACAGCCTGATGGACTCTTCTGGTCAGAGTTGAAAGACTTGAATGCAGTAAGAACTATGGACTGCAAGGTTTGGCTTATGAGGGTGAGAAAGAGCTTTGTCTAAATTGGACTACAAGAAGCAGTTTGTGTGAGAGGCTTGCTACATTCTGCTTACCTGTGTCATAGGAACTTGTGCAGGGTTGCACTGTGTAGAAATGTACTTGTGTGGGCACAGGGATATAACACAGAGAAAAATGAAGTATTTGGGCTGAAACTTCAGCCTCTTCAGCTGCAATGTATGAGAGATTACAACCACTGAGATTGGGCCAGCTGAATGCAGACTCCTGAAGGTGTCTGGATGCTGAAGGAGTGTCCTGTTCTTCAATGTCTGCTTCATTCCCCCTGGATTAACAAACTGGCAGCCCACCTGGTATTATGAAGTATAACAAATGCAGGAAAGAGAGGATCACTGAATTTGCAACAGGGATTTTGAGTTGGGAAATGGCCATGGGCAGTGTGAAGCAGGCTTGCTGGATTACCTGCATGAAGACCTGGTGGAGCCATGAGGATGAACTATAGGTTGCAATGGAGACCCAATGGAGATGCCAGGACTATGAGATGGCTACCAAAGAGTTCTACTGGCACCAGATAAAGTTTTCTAAGACTGTGAGGAGCCTAGCTGGAGGGCAATACTGGAACTCCAGGGACTTGTCACTGGTTAGAATTATCAGACTTGTAGACTTGTTACTGACTACAGTTGTTGCACTTGGAGCTACAGAGTTTGACGTTTGCTCTGCTAAAATCTTGAATTTTAATTTTTTTGATATTATGGCTTATGGATCAGTTAAAAGACCTTGGACTACCTGATGTTTGAACATCATAGGGATTGATAAAAACTACGGGGACTTTTAAAGTTGAATGAATGCACTGCATTTTACATCATGTACAGTTATCAGTTTATGGTGGCCAGAGGTGGAATGTGGTGGTTTGATTGAGGTGTCCCCCATAAACCTAGGTATTCCCAATGCTTAGGATCTCAGCTGATGGCAATTTAGGAGTTGTTGTGGGCAGGCTCATGGATTATAGCCAGTTTCCTCTTGCCAATGTTGGCACACTTGGGTGTGAGGGTGATCTGGCTGTGATACCTGACACACTATTAATTGCCAGGGTTGATTCAAATGATCACCAGAGCTGTTTGGCACACTCTCCTATTGCTATTGCCTATCTGATGTTGGCCCGGAGGTGATGTCCACTCTCAGCTTATGGCATCATTTTCCCCTGCCATCATGGAGTCTCCCCCCCCCCCCCAGTCTATAAGACAAACTAAACCCTTTTTTTCCCACAAGCTGCTCTTGGCCAGGTGTTTTCTGCCAGCAATGCAAACCTGACTGCAAGAGCCAAAAAGTGATTCTGGCCTGCAAATGAATACCAGATACATGTACACTTTTTGCATCTGGCTTTACATGGACACTAAGAAACTGAACTGGGGACAGCAGCCTATGCAAGTATTATTATTATTACTATTTTTTTTTCGAGGTAGGGTCTCTTCTAGCCCAGGCTGACCTGGAATTCATTATGTAGTCTCAGGGTGGCCTTGAACTCACAGCTATCCTCCTACCTCTACTTCCTGAGTGCTGGGATTAAAGGAGTGTGCCACCATGCCAGACTTTTTTTTTTAATGAGAGAGAGAACTGGCATGTCAGGGCCTCAAGTCACTGCAGTTGAACTCCAGACATAGGTGCCACATTGTGCGCATATGTGACCTTGTGCACTTGTGTCACCTTGTGTGTCTGGCTTATGCAGGACCTGGAGAGATCGGAAATGGGGCCTTAGGCTTTGCAGGCAATCACCTTAACCACTAAGCCATCTCTCCAGGCCCAAGCAAGTGCTTTTAATGGCTGAACCACCCAGCCACTCCACCCCTGGCTACTGTCTTCTAGCATAGCACACATACTGCCATTTCTATTCATTATTTATAGTGTCTTCCTCCTCTTTCCTCCTCCTGAGGCCAGCCTGAGACTAATTCCAGGTTAGCCTGGGCTAGAGAGAGAGAGACCCTAGCCCGAAAAACCAAAAGATTCCTTAGTGCCCCTGAATGCTCAAGAAACTTCAAGGGTTTCAGGATCTCTATACATGGACTGTGAATGAATGCCAGAATGTATGTCTATTTCCTGTTTTTCTTTTCATTTTTCGAGGTAGGGTCTCAGTCTATCCCAGGCTGAACTCACTCCAACTCACTCTGCAGTCCCAGGCTAGCCTTGGACTCACAGTGATCCTCTTATCTTTGCCTTTGGAGAGCTTGGATTAAAGGCATGTGCCACATGCTCAGCTTTTTTTTTTCCTTTTGTCCTTTTGGTTTTTCAAGGTAGGGTCTTGCTGTAGCCCAGGCTGACCCTGGAATTCACTAGTAGTCTCAGGGTGGCCTTGAGCTCATGATGATTTTCCTACTTCTGCTTCCCAAGTGCTGGAATTAAAGGCATGTGTCACCATGCCCAGCTCTCTTTCTCTCTCTCTTTTCAATGTTTGAGGCTCTTTGTTAGGAGGACAGATGAATAAAATAAGGGCTGAGAGCTGGTTCAGTTGGTAAAGTGCTTGCTATTCAAGTGTGAGGACTGGATCCTCAGCACTCACATAAATGTTTGGCAGGTATAGTGGCCTGTCTTTAATCCCAGTGATGGCAATGTGGAGATGGGGAATCCCTAGGGCTTAAGCACTGGTTGGCCAGTCTAGCTAAATCAGCAAGCTCTATGTTCAAGTAAGAGATTCTGTCTTAGGGCTGGAGAGATGGTTTAGCAGTTAAAGTGTTTGCCTGCAAAGGATCCAGGTTTGATCCCCTAGGACTCATGTAAGCCAGATGCACAAGGCAGCACATGCTTCTGGAGTTTGTCTGCAGTGGCTGAAGGCCCTGGTGCATCCATTCTCTCTCTCTATCTGCCTTTCTCCCTCTCTTTTTCTCTCTCTCAAACAAATGAATTTTTTTTTTTTTTTAAGATTTTTAAAGATTCTGGAGCTGAGCTGAAAACCTCCTCCATGTAGAACAGCTGACAGAAAGCTGGAAAAAGCCACACTGCATGCAGTTCAATGGGAGAGAGAAATCACCAGTGAAGATACTCAACAGTGGACACTGCAAGCCTTATATTTGGCCAGCCAGGCCAAATGAGCCAACGGGTGCAACAGTGGCACGTCTGTTATGGGGGAAACCAACTGCCCTCTAATTGGACTGGAGGCCTGTTGTTCCATGGGAGGAATACATCCCTGACACTGAAAACCTACAACAGGGGTAGTCATGGGCCCTTAGGGGTGTAATATCTGCTGTTGTCTGGCTAAATGTATATACTATGCTCACCAAACTTCCCAGTAAGCACTTCTCTTAAGGTTCATACCTATATATTAATGCTACTTTCACTTTTGGTTACAGAACCTTCTCTTTTCAGATGGCAGTGACCTTGGGATGACTCAGAAAGCACAATGGTACTAAGAAGAGGTGACAGAGGAGTGCTCAGCACTAAAATATCTCTATCACACCTTCCAAGGCTCAGGATCCATGGTGGAAGAGGTGGCAGAAAGAATGTAAGAGCCAAAGGAAAGGTAGGACTCCTTCTAACATGCTCCTCCAGACACAAAATGGCCTGGATATCCATGACCTCATAGTGCCTGACACTACCTACACAAGATCATCATAATAGGAGGAAAAGATCTTGACATCAAAATAAAAAGGAGACTGAGAGGGGAAGGGGATATGACGGAGAGTGGAATTTCAAAGGGGCAAGTGGGGGGAGGGAGGGAATTACCATGGGTTCTTGTCTACAATTATGGAAGTTGTCAATAAATAAATAAATTAAATTAAATAAAAAAGTGTAAAATGCTTAAAGCCCAGTGATGAAAGGAAGAGATAGGGATGTTCTTTATTCAAATGAAAGGCAATTTTTTTTTTTTTTTGTTTTGTTTTGTTTGAGACACGGTCTCATGGAGCACAGCCTGGCCTCAAACTCACTGTGTAACTAGGCTGGCCTCCCATTCCTGATCCTCCTGCCTCCACCTCCCAAGTGCTGGGATTACCGAGAGCTACCATGTTGGAACAGAAATCTTCTTTCATTTCACATGAGGAGACTACAATCCAGAGAATGGAGTGACTTTTCTGCCCTTCTCTATCCCATCATCCATCCTGACCCTTCACTCCACTGACACCGAAGCCTTATGGCCACACCATGCAGAAAGGAATCAAAGAAGTCCTTGCTGTAATAGGCTGTGGTGGTTTGATTCAGGTGTCCCCCATAAACTTAGGTGTTCTGAATGATAGGTTCCCAGCTGATGGATATTTGGGAATTAATGCCTCCTGGAGGGAGTGAAGTTTTCCAGGACTGTGAGTAGCCTAGCTGGAGGGGTGGAATTGGAATGCCAGAGACTTATTGTGGTTAGAATTATCGGACTTGAAGATTTGTCACTGGTTAGAGTTGCTGGACTTGAAGCTACAGAGTTTGATGTTTGCCCTGGTTGTTTTAAATCTTGTATTGGTTGAATGTTTCTTTGCTATGCCCAATGCCATCTTTTGCAGTGTGAATATTTATTCTGTGCCATTATGGGTTTTTTTTAGGTTATTTTTTGGTATTATGGCTCAATTAAAAGATCTTGAACTATGGGGATTGGAATTGATAAAAACTATGGAGACTTTTAAAGTCAGACTGAATGCATTGTATTTTACATCATGTATGGATATCAGTTTATGGGAGTCAGGGGCAGAATGTGGTTTGATTCAGGTGTCCCCCATAAACTTAGGTGTTCTGAATGATAGGTTCCCAGCTGATGGATATTTGGGAATTAATGCCTCCTGGAGGGAGTGTATTGTGGGGGCGGGCTTATGGGCCTTATAGCCAGTTTCTCCATGCCAGTGTTTGGCACACCCTCCTGATGCTGTGGACCACCTTCTGTTGGCCAGGGGGTGATGTCCACCCTCTGCTCACGCCATCGTTTTCCCCTGCCATCGTGGAGCTTCCCCTAGAGCCTATAAGCCAAAATAAATCTCTTTTTCCCAGAAGCTGCTCTTGGTTGGGTGATTTCTACCAGCAATGCGGACCAGACTGCAACATAGGCCATACCTTCTATCCTCTTCTTACCATAGTAGGCAACCTCACCCACCCCCAAGAGCTCCAGTGAAGGAAGAGAAGGCAGGCTGAGGAAGGACAACTCAATGTAGCCACTTGCCTGAGAAGGTAACAGCTGGGTACCACTTCTAACCTCTCTGGTCCTTAATAAGAGAAGCTCAGCAGGCAAGGAGAACCACTAATGGATTCTTGTACTGACCTAGATGAATCCATATGAACTCGAGGAGTAAAAAAAGAAAAGCAAAAGCTGGGCATGGTGGTACACGCCTTTAATCCCAGTACTTGGGAGGCAGAGGTAGGAGGATCACTGTGAGTTCAAGGCCACCCTGAGACTACATAGTGAATTCCAGGTCATCCTGGGCTACAGTGAAACCCTACCTCAGTGAAAAAAAAAAAAAAAAAGAGAGAGAGAGAGAGAAAGAGAAAAAAGAAAAGCAAGGAGCCAGGCGTGGTGCATGTCTTTAATCACAGCCCTTGGGAGGCAGAGGTAGGAGGATCACCATGTATTTGAGGCTACCCTGAGACTACACAGTGAATTCTAGGTCAGCCTGGGCTAGAGTGAAATCCTCCCTTGAAAAACTGAAAAAGAAAAAAAAAAAAAGAAAGAAAGTCTTGTGTGCTGGCTGGGGATTTAACCCAGGCCCTGAGGCAAATGCTCTGCATTGAGCTATGCCCCAGCCCTTCACCAGCAAAACTAAATGCAAGGCTTAGCCCAACAACCCAAAAGAATAGTCAGATCTTCAAAGATACAAGGGGGACCAAAGGGCAGGACAGCTCCATGGTTGCTGAGCCAGACAGCCTGAGTTTGAGTCCTAGAACAGCCAAACCCCAACTGTGACCTGGGACAAAACACCCAAATAGGCTTGGTATCCTCTGTAAAAGGGACAGCAACAGTATACACCTGTCTCTTAAAGTATTATTTAATATGAGGGGTTCTGTTAATGGCATTTGTTAAACTCAATAAACAAGCTATCATTGTGATTACATCTCTATTTCTCTATTAAATAGTTATTTCAAGCCTTCTTCCCCAGTTCAGTTCTTGCCTATTGTATTCTCTGCCGCTCAGCAACTCAAGTACAGAATGAATCTGGGCATCATACCACTCCACTTTTTTCCTCATTCCTCACATTTGTATGCTTCCAGGCCAAGTCCTCCAGGATCCAACCCATGAGAGGTCTTACACTTGCCTACTTTCCTCTGTTCTCATTGCCCTAGTTCAGGCCAGTGGTTGCTCTTGCCAGAGCTGGCAACCTCTCTGCCTCTATTCTCATATTCTTCATCTGCCCCTCTTAGGGCTCTGCAGGTCAATTTTCTGAGGTGCACATCGATTTTGATCACCTGTCTATGTATAACCTCTTGGTGTCATGACACACCACAACACAAAGCCCAGCTGCCTTGCCCTGGACTTTAAGCCTCTTTCTCCCTGGTTCCTGGCATGTTCTTCCTGCTTCCTCTTCTGTGGCTCACACAGCCTCACTGATATAGCTGGAGTGTAGGTGTTCTGTGTTTCTCTTCCTGAGCCAATAATGGCTACTCCTCTCTCTCTTGCTCAAGCAGCTTCTAGTCCTCTGACGAGTCAGCTCAAACAGTCAAGGGTGCTTTGAAAGTGGTGAGTTGAAGAAAGTGAACTGTTACAACCCTCTTTCAAAAAATCTCTTAAATGTAAAATAGACACTTTAAAAGTTTATATTCTGCCAGGTGTGGTGCTGCATGCCTTTAATCCCAGCACTTGAGAGGCAGAGGTAGGAAGATTGCTGTGATTTCAAGGCTACCCTGAGACTACATAGTTAATTCCAGGTTACCCTGGGCCATAGTGAGACCCTTCCTCAAAACAAAACAAAACAAAAAGTTCACTTTGGGGCTAGAGAGAAGGCTCAAAGGCTAAGGCATTTGCTTGCAAATCTAAGGACCCAGGGTTATTTTGAGTCCCCAGGACCCATGTAGCCAGATGCACAAGGTGGCACATGCATCTGGAGTTTGTTTACAGTGGCTGCAGGCCCTGGTGCACCCATTCTCTCTCTGCTTCTTTCTTTCCAATAAATAAATAAAAATAAAATACAAAACACACACACACATGCTTAATTCAGTAACGTCAACATTTGGGAATTACTGAAATAAATATCCTCCTTGATTGAGTAAATGTGGATGGACAGGTCAAATGTCTCTAGAACCCTTCGTTTCCTGCCTCAGTGTTTGTGTTGTCCACCATTCATGCAACAAAGCCTGACTTCCAATGCCTTTGACAGATGACTACATCAATTGTGTGATGGCATTAGTGACCTCATAGGAAGAGACATGGGTCTCGTGGGGACATACATAAGATGGCTCCCCACAAGCCAGGAAGAGTTTTCACAAGAATTTGACCATGCCGGCATCCTGACCATGGACTTGCAGCCACCAGAACTATAAGATAAAGCCACCTAGACTGTGGCATTTTGTTATGGCAGCCTTTATTTATTTATTTATATTTTGTTTTTTTGAGGTAGAGTCCTCACTCTAGTACAGACTGACCTGGAATTCACTATGTAATCTCACCAGGGTCTCCAGCTACTGCAAACGAACTCCAGACACATGCACCACCTTGTGCATCTGTCTTATGTGAATACTGGGGAATTGAACCTGGGTCCTTGGGTTTCACAGGCAAGCTCCTTAACCACTAAGCCATCTCTCCAGCCCTCAAACAAGTTTTTTATTTCTTTCTTTTTCTTGTTTGTTTGTTTCGAGGTAGGGTCTCCCTGTAGCTCAGGCTGACCTGGAATTCACTATGTAGTCTCAGGGTGGCCTTGAACTCATGGTGATCCCTCTACCTCTTCCTCTTGAGTGCTGGGATTAAAGGTGTGTGCTACCACACCCACCTAAATGTATTTTTTAAGCCACCCAGGCTATGACTTTTGGTTATGGCAGCCTTAGCAAACTAGGCAGTGTGAGGTGGTGGGTCCCATAGCCCTGTGGTCCCCACTGGCATTAAAGTGGGTGTGCAAGGACTGCTTTAGTCAGTGATGTTTAACTTTCTCATTGTATCAGTCCTGTAACTATGGGCTTGGTGCTCTACAGAAAAAGCTTCAAATCAGTCAAGCAAAGCAAGGTAGAAAGGAAATCCCTGGAAAATGCCAGACATCATGGACTTGAGAAGACAGTGCACACTGGCTGCTCCCTTCCAGCAAGCCCCGTCACACTGGAGAAGGACCAGTGCCCCTCCTCCTGTATGATGAATGAATACATAGCTCACCCAGTCCTTCCAGCTCCTGGACTGTTTCCTTCCACACAGGCTCGATGTGGACGCAGCTAAAGCACCAGTCTGAGGTAATCTTGATGAGGTAGGGCTTCCGGAAGCTGTCTGGAACCACCTCATTCACATAGTGGGCAAAGTGCAACAGATACTTCTCATCCGTTGAGTCCCGCCGCTCCGAGTTGAAAGGGAAGTGGAAAAAAGATTCATCAAAGTAAAAGTTCTCGTGGAAATGCCGAAAGCGGTACTCCCGTTGCTGCTGCTTCTGGTAGCCCTGGTTCTCGCCAGCATCGCCATAGTGATCATAATTCGTTCTCTTTTCCTCATTGGAAAGGATCTATAAGTACGGGGAAAAGAGAAGCAATCTAAGCAACTACAGGTTTGCCCAGAGGGCTTTCTTTCTGTTTTTTTTTTTTTTTTTTTGAGGCAGGCCTGGAATTTACTACGTAGTCTCAGGGTGGCCTTGAATTAACAGTGATTCCCCCATCTCTGCCTCCCAAGTGCTAGGATTAATTTTTATTTATTTATTTATTTGAGAGTGACAGACACAGAGAGAAAGACAGATAGAGGGAGAGAGAGAGAATGGGCACGCCAGGGCTTCCAGCCTCTGCAAACGAACTCCAGACGCGTGCGCCCCCTTGTGCATCTGGCTAACGTGGGACCTGGGGAACCGAGCCTCGAACCAGGGTCCTTAGGCTTCACAGGCAAGCGCTTAACCGCTAAGCCATCTCTCCAGCCCCCAAGTGCTGGGATTAAAGGCGTGTGTCGTCATGCCCAGCTCTTCTTTTTTCTTTTAAGCTGTGCCAGGGATAGAACCCAGGGCCTTGTACAAGACAGGTAAGTCATCCCTTCCTGTATTTGGCACCTTCTCATTGCTAGGACTAAATATGTGATAAAAATGAGTTTTGGGGGAGAAGCATTTATTTCAGTTTATGGTCCAGGTTAGTCCACCATGGTGGGGAAGGCATGGCGGCAGGAGCTTGAGACAGATGGTCACATATTGCGCTGACAGTGAGGAAGCAGAGAGCGATGAGGGCTGCTGCTCGGCCAGTTCCCTCATCATTACACAGTCCCGCATCCCAGCCCATGAACTGGTGCTGCTCACAGTTAAGGTGGGTCTTCTCACCCATCTCTTTCTCTCTCATTTTTGGTAGATTATGAGGGGGTATTCTAGGTAAAAGCACTCACTGAGAAACTTTTCTCTCAATAGAAGCCTTACAGAGCAAACTACTCCACTTATTTAGATGTTTACACTCATGCTGACATTAAGGACTTGAAGCCACCTTGGTAAGGTAACATTACACAAATAGGACTTAACACAATGATGGTCACCAAGATTCACAAGAAACCTTACTCAGGAGTCATTTGGACCAAAATACAGTGCCCTGTGCCTTAGTTGACTTGATTTTGCTTTACTAAAGTCTAAAATCTGAAAATCTGTTTAGGATGTGAGTCAAAGTCCACCCTCTGCATGTCTGTTGAAAAGCATTATCCTAATAAGTTAGGAAAGCAGGGACTCCTCTATTTTATATAACCAAGCTACATACGCTGACAGGCTTGAGACTTAGTGGAAATCACATGCTTAAAGGTGTTTAAAGGCGTTCATAACCTTGTTTCACTTTTAATAAATACTGGCAAACTGCTGTGTGATTCCTTAACATAAGCTTCTAAAAAAGTAACAGCTGGGTTGGAGATGGCTTAACAGTTAAGCCTGTGAAGTCTAAGGATCTCAGTTTGAGGCTCAATTCCCCAGTACCCATGTAAGCCAGATGCACAAGGTGGCGCATGCATCTGGATTTCGTTTACAATGGCTGGAGGCCCTGGTGAGCCCATTTTTTTTTCTCTCTCTCTCCCCCTTTCTCTCTCAAATAAATAAATAAATAATAAAATAAAAATTAATTTTTAAAAAAGTAATAGCCATATGTTCTGGGCAGGTTCACAATTATAATTAAAGCTTTGGAAGTAGGCCAGGTTTTCCAGGAGCTGAAGCACTCAGGTACTTGCTTCAACATGCTGCATGTGGCCATGTATGTTGTTTCTACCATCATGAGGAAACTAGGTGAGGGTGTAGAGAATGTGAGAGGAATCTGAGAGGACATTACAGAACCAATCACATGGGGCACCTCTTTTCTTTTTGTGTGCATAGTAGATGTTATGTGGGGTGCATGTGGTGTATGCACATGTGTAGGTAGATGTGGAAGCCCATGTACATGTAAAGGCCAGAGGAGAACATCAAGTGTGCCTCCACATTGCTCATTTGCTTGTATCCTTGAGACAATCTCTTCACTGATTCCAGAGCTCTGGCATTTTCACAGGCCCCAGGAATTATCCAGTCTTTGTTCCCCATAGGACCGGGGCTACAGATGTATGTGGCCATGCCTAGCTATTTACATGAGTTTTGGGTAATCAAACCCAGTGGTCTCAGACCCCCTGAGGTATGCATGTTTGTGCAGAAAGTGCTCTGAACTGCTGAGATGTCTCTCCAGCCCCTATGACCCACTTCTGAGAGCTCACAGAGGCATCACAAAGTGCACACGTACCTCGTAAGCCTTGCTGATTTGAATGAACCTGTCCTCTGCTCCAGGATCTTTGTTTTTGTCAGGATGCCTAAAACACAGAAGGCAGCCTGTGAGAATGGAGTCAACTCTTTATGCATCACCATTCCATACCTTGCACACACAGTTCACTACATCAGGGCACAGGGAGGACTGATTTAGTAGGCATTTCCTAAAATAAATGGTAGAAGAAATCAGTTGCTTCCTATGACACAATAAATAGAACTGACGTGGGCAATTTCCTCCCAAAGCACAAGCAGCAGGGCACATTTTCAGAGCCTCAGACTTCCCTGCAGCATGTTACTGAGGAGAGCGGACACATGGGCACATCCTCACCCTGGTGACAAGCACTGCTACAGAGGGCTGAAGGCTAAATCAGCTATTCTTAGAACTGACTGCTTGCCCAGGAATGTGCATTCCCTTCCTGTCTTCACATGCTTTTGACGCAGGGGTCTTTCTGACAGAAATGGCTTTTAGGCTGCATGGTGAAACTGTTTAGTAATGGTCAGGCTTCATATAGTACTTTTTTTTTTTTTTTTAACCTGAGGCAGGGTTTCCTCTAGCTCAGGCTGACTTTAAACTCACATTGACCTTCCTACTTAGACCTCCCAAATCGTAGGCTTGAGTCACCATGCTTAGCCCTGGCCCTGCATTTGTTCTTTTTTAAATATTTTATTTATTTGTAAGCAGAGAGAGAATGCCAGGTCAGCTCTGAGCTAGAGCAAGACCCTACCCTGGGGGGGGGGGGTAGGATAACTATTGGGGAGAAAAAGGCTTCTCAGGGGTTGAAAAGATGCCCCAGTGGTTAAGGCACTTGCCTGCAAAGCCTAACCCAGGTTCCATTTCTCAGTACCCATGTAAAGCCAGATGCACAAAGTGGCGCATGTATTTGAAGTTCGTTTGCAGTAGCTAGAGGCCCTAGTGTGCCCATTCTCTCTCCCTCTCTTTACAAACAAACAAACAAATGGCTTCTCAGGAGACCGAAGCATAGCATCTGGCTGGCAGCTGGGTATGAGACAGGCACTGAAGCTGAAAACCAAGGAAAGCACGGGGCAGTTTCAGCTGGCAGGAGAGGCTATCCCAAAGTTGAAACCATTTAGGAAAGGGTGAGTTCAGCCCCTAAGAAAGTACCATGGATCTTATTTTTACTGATAGGCAACCTTTCAATTTCAAAGTGAAGAAAATACTGTGTATGGATTCTACTTACTATCCAGTGATCTCTAAAGGGATAAAAATGGGGGTCTGGGAAGATGGCTCAGCAGTTAAAGGTGCTTGCTTGCAAAGTCTGATGGCCTGGGTTTAATTCCCCAGTATTTATGTAAAGAAATGCAAGATGGAACATGTGCACACCCTAACATACACACATAAATACAAATAAATAAACATTAATAAATGCTTAGAATGAATAAAAACTGAAGAGAAAAAGGTAATTCAGTACAGAATGAAACAAATTAATTTACCTTCCAGGGAAATAAACCATCTTGCACAAAGTTGATTCTCTGTGGGGATGAGGATTACTTCTTTGTTAACATGGACCACAGAAAAAGTCATTTCAAGTGGTTTCAGGGACTGGGGAGATGGCTCAGTGGTTAAGGGCACTTGCTTGCACAGTCTAGTGGTCTGGGTTCAGTTTCCCAGCTGCCCATGTAAAGCCTGGCAGGCATTCCTTTGCAACAGCAAGAGTCCCTGACGTGCCCATTCAAACACAGATCAAAATTAAATATAAGATAAAAATAAGTATTTTAAAAAACATTTAAAAAATCTCTTTTGTTTATTTTGCAAGCAGAGGGAGACTGAGAGAAGAGAGACAGACAGAATGGGCATGGCAGGGCCTCCAGTCACTGCAAACAAACTTCAGATGCAAGTGCTACTTTCTGCATCTGGTTTAACGTGGCTACTGGGGAATAAAACCCTGGTCATTAGGCTTTGCAGGCAAGCACCTTAACTTTTAACCCATCTCTCTAGCCCTAAACGTTTATAAAAATTTTATTTGTTTGCAAGGAGAGAGACAGAGAGGGAGGGAGGAGAGAGAATATGAATATGGGCCTGCCAGGGCCTCTAGCCACGGCAGACAAACTACAGATACATGTGCCACTTTATGCACCTGGTTTTACGTGGGTACTGGGGAATCAAACCCAGGTCATTAGGCTTTGCAGGCAAGTACCCTAACTGCTGAACATCTCTCCAGCTCCCAAAATAAACATTTTTATTTAAAATAAATAACATGCAAATAACAGATATAAGTTTCTAAAAAAAAAAAAGGTTTCAACAACTATTTACTCTTGGTCCATGAAAAATTTTGTAAAACTAAATCCAAGAAAAAAACACTTCTCCCTGCTGCAACTCATTCTGAAAAGTCACACTGGGCATTTTTAGCACATATGGAAGTATTACAAGACAAAATAGACACCAGAAGTGATAAAATAGAAGCTGCAGTAAGTATACAGGTAAGGAAAATGGGAAGATGGCTCAGTGGGTAAGGGTGCTTGCTGCACAAGCATATCAACCTGAGTTCAACTCCCAGCATCCCCATTAAAAAAAGGGAGGGGGTGCGGGAGAGATGGTTCAGTGGTTAAGGTGCTTGCCTACAAAACCTAACAACCTAGGTTTGATTACCCGGTACCCACATAAAGCCAAATGCACAAAGTGACACATGTATCTGGAGCTCATTTGCAGTGGCTGGAGGCCCTGGAGTGCCCATTCCATCTTTCTGCTTGCAAATAGATAAATAATTTAAAAGGTGTGGGGGGGAGCTAGGGGATTGCTCAGTGGTTAAAAGCATTTGCTTGCAAAGTCTTCCACCCTAGGTTTGATTCTCTAGTAACCATGTAAAGCCAGATGTACAAAGTGGTGGACATGTTTGGAATTCATTGGCAGTGGCAAGAGGCCCTGGCACAGACAAACATATGCTTGCACACACATACATAACTAAATAAAAATAAAAGAAATATACAGGTAAAATAAAATTTTAATCCCATGGTTGACTATGTATTTTGATGGTGAGGAAGTACTCCAAGAGACAACGTCAGGAATAGAAGCATGTGAGTCATCTGTCCCGCCATCCTTTTCAGCACTGGAAGATGGAACAGTCAAAGCCACACATTTGAAGAGGTGCCCCATCCTTAAGCTAGCATGTTTGCCTTGGGAATGTTATCAAAGACCATGCACTGTCCAAAAGCATGCTGCTCCTTTCAGAACTAGCTGCAGATTTAGGCGTTTTGTTTGAAAGCCTGAAATATTGCTGAAAGCAAGTCTGGCAGAGTCCCTGGAGAGAGGCCATGCATAATCACAAATTGTCTTTCTGGCATCTGATTCTCGATTCCTCATGATATGAATATGACCTACAGTATTCAAAACATTCCATTTTAAACAACCTTTGACTTTTGTGGCAACTAGCTTAACCCCAAGCTCTATCTGCCCAGTTAGGAAAAATGGTAGCCAGAGCCACACACGGCTGTACGTCATCTGCACATGGCAGCCTTGTTATGACCAACTTGTCACTCTTTCCCTCAGCACTGCCCTACCCAACTGCATAGTAAGATGGACAAATGACTGGAAAATAAATTATTAATATAAACTAACTGCTGATGCAGAACAACAAATTATGGAACCCAGAAGTAATATAGATTTACAACTGAGCCTCAATTTCCTTTCTGTGAAACAGACTCAACAATCTTCTCCTTCACAGGCCAATAAAAAGGGTTCAGTGAGAAATAGAACCTGGAGGTTAGCATGCAGTAGGTGCTTAATGATAGCACCTATCACAAAATGCTTCTTCACTGCTTTTGGGAGGTTTGGACAGCTGCATGTCACCTGTGTCTTCCCTGCTGTTACTGTTCCTGTGGAGCTTGGCCAGAACTTTGGTGGAGAAACTAGAGAGGTTTGTCCTGAGTAACTTTGACACATTTATTGTTCCCGTGCTAATTATAATCTTGACAACTATAAGTTAGAATTATGATATTTAAAGTTTTAAAAATATATATTTTTTGAATTTTTTAATTTATTTACTTGAGAGACAAAGAGGCAGAGAGAGAGAGATTGGGCATGCCAGGACCTTTGGCTGCTGCAAACAAACTCCAGATGCATGTGCCACCTTGTGTATCTGGCTTATGTGAGTCCTGGGCAATCGAACCTGGGTCCTTTGGCTTTGCACGAAATCACCTTAACCGCTAAGCCATTTCTCCAGCTCTGTTTTTAAAAATATTTTTATTTATTTGTGAGAGATAGAGAAAAAAAAAAGCAAGATAGAGAATGGGTGTGCCAGGGCCTCTAGCTGCTGCAAAGGAACTCCAGATGCATGTGCTACCATGTGCATCTGGCTTATGTGGGTACTGGGGAATCAAACCTTGGTCCTTAGGCTTTGCAGGCAAGTGCCTTAGCACTAAGACATCTCTCCAACACCATATATATATGTATGTATGTATGTATTTGTATATATATATGTATGTATGTATATGTGTATATATATGTGTGTGTGTGTGTGTGTGTGTGTACACACACACACACACAACACATAATTTATTTAAAAAAATTTTTGTTATTGCCAGGCATGGTGGTGCACACCTTTACTCAGGAGGCAGAGGTAAGAGGATTGCTGTGAGTTTGAGGCTATCCTGAGACTGCAAAATAAATTCCAGGTCACCCTGAGCTAGAGTGAGACACTAACTCAAAAAACCAAAAAGAAAAACAAATTTTTATTTGTTTTTAAATAATTTATTTGCAAGGAGAGAGGACGGGGAAGAAAGGAGGGGGGAGAGAGAGAATGGGTGTGTTAGGGCCTCTTACTGCTACAAACAAACTCCAGATGCCATCACTTTTTGCCACTGCCTTTATGTGGATACTGGGAATAAAACCCAGGCCTCTAGGCTTTGCAAGCAAGCACCTTAACCATTGAGCAATCTCTCCAGCCCCATATAAGGTTTTAAAAAAGTAATATACTCAGTTCCTGAATCTCCTTTTTAAATTAAGGTCAAAAAGTACTTATTCTAAACTTTTACAAAGTTTACCAGTGGCTAATTTTTTTTTTTGTTTTGTTTTTTTGAAGTAGGGTCTCATAGTCCATGTTGACCTGGAATTTATTATGGAGTCTCAGGGTGGCCTGGAACTCACGGTGATCCTCCTACCTCTGCCTCCTGAGTGCTGGGATTAAAAGTGTATGCCACCATGCCCGGCCCAATGGCTAATTTGAAAACTAGAATTGGATGGTGTTCCCACTAGCCCCTTTCGCATTTATACTCATAAAGAGTTACTTCGGGGCTGTCGAGATGGATCAGTGGTTAAAGGTGCTTGCTTATAAACTCTGAAAGCTTGGGTTTCCCTCCCTAGTACCCACATGAAGCCAGATACATAAAGTGGGGCGTGCATCTAGAGTATATTACAGGAGGCCCTGGAATGCCCCCCCACTCACTCTCTCTAATAAAAAATACATAAATACAATATTTTTTTAAAAAAGTGTTACTTCATGAATAATACCTTAGAAAGGTAACTTGTCCATTGTTTTATTATTTATTTAAAAAACCATGGGCTGGAGAGATGGCATAGTGGTTAAGGAGCTTGCCTGCAAAGCCAAAGAACCCAGGTTTGAGTCTCCAGGACCCATGTGAGCCAAATGCACAAGGTGGCATGTGTCTGGAGTTCATTTGCAGTGGCTGGAGGCCCTGGTGTGCCTATTCTCTCTCTCTGCCTGTTTCTCTCTCAAATAAATAAATAGAAATAAAAATAAAATACTGGGGCTGGAGAGATGGCTTAGTGGTTAGGGTACTTGCCTACAAAGCCTAAAAACCCAAGTTCGATTCTCCAGTACCCACATAAGCCAGATGCACGAGGTGGTGCATGCATCTGGAGCTTGTCTGCAGTGGCTGGAGGCCCTGGCATGCCCATTCTCTCTGTCTCTTTTTCTCTCCCCCAGATAAATAAATAAAAATAAAAGGACTGGAGAGATGGCTTAGAAATTAAGGTGTCTGCCTGCAAAGCCAAAGGATCCTGGTTCAACTCTCCAGGACCCACGCAAGCCAAATGCACAAGGGGCCTCATGCGTCTGGAGTATCTTTGTAGTGGCTGGAGCCCTGGTATGCCCATTCTCTCTCGGCTTCTTTCTCACTCTCAGATAATGAATAAATAAAAATTTAAAAAATATTTTAAAAAAATTTTTGAAACGGTCTCACTACATAGCCCTGACTGGCCTGGAACTCACTATGTAATCAAGCTGGCCTTGAACTTGGGGCAATTCTCCTACCTTGACCTCTGTATGTCCAGCATTATTATACTGATTTAAAAAACATAAAGCAGGGCTGGAGGGATGGCTTAGCAGCTAAAGCACTTGTCCGCAAAGCCAAAGGACCCAGGTTTGATTCCCCAGGACCCACGTAAGCCAGATGCACAAGGTGGAGCATGCTTCTGGAATTTGTTTGCAGTGGCTGAAGGCCCTGGTGCACTTATTCTCTCTCAAATAAATTTAAAAAAAAAATTTCAAGCAGCTTCTTATCTTAACACTAATTATGCAAACAGTATCTAAGGAAAACATGTTAAAGCACAGTATTCCTAAAGTGGTGTGTGTGTGTGTGTGTGTGTGTATGTATGTGTGGGGAGTCATAGTAAACATAGGTTCTGGATCTTATTGCTAAAAATTAGAGTACATGGGTGTTAGTTCTATGCAAATATTCTACACGGATCTACATACACACTGAACATAGAAACAGACAAACAAAAGACCAGTCATAATTTAGGCTTCCTCCCATGCTAACACTGCTTAGCTTATATTAAACTTGGGTTTCTTGGTTTCACCTACCATTCCCGGGCGAGCTTCTTATAAGCCTTTTTAATGTCAGCCTGACTGGCTGTCCGGCTGACCCCTAGGACTCTGTATGGGTCAAAATCCAACGCAGACAGAATTTGCAGGATCAGAACCAGAACTATCAAAAACTGCCAGGAAATGCTCAACTTTTTCACTTCCATTTCTCTTCCTTTCCAGAGCTGAAATGATTGAAGAGGTAGTAAGTTTTAGTGGTAGAAGAAACCTGGACAGTCTTGCTTGTTAGGTGAGGTAGAAGAGAAAATAGATGAAAATCAAGATTATCTTTTAGGTAACTATTATCCTGTTGAACTTTACCTTGTTTGTTATTGTTGTTATTTGTTTTGATTTTTTTTTAAGGTAGGGATTCGCTCTAGCCCAGGCTAGCCCTAAACTCACAGGGATCCTCCCATCTGCCTCCAGAGTGCTGGTATTAAAGGCATGGGCCTAGCTTTGAACTTTATCTTTTAAAATCAGCCACTTCATTATTACTTTTGAATGCCACAAATAAAAATTATGACAGATAAGAGATGAGCAGTTGGAATTGATAGTGACCCTTCAGAACTCTTGTATTACAAAAGCTTTTCTAAAATGACTGACAATGTGATAAAGAAATAAGTGACTATGTGGAATGAGGCAGACCACATCTCAATTTCATCTATCCTGACAATAAGCTCAAAAGAAGTGGCTTCAAGACACTTGACAGTGTACATCATGTGATCATGGGATTTCTCATGTGCTGACCTACAATATGAGATCACTGTGGCTGGCATTCATAAGCACTAAATGTAAAAGCAAAATATTCTTAAGAAACAGTGCAATAAGACTTACTATGCCTACCTTCTATTCTTCTTCACTTGATGCATTTAAATTTCTACCCAATTAACAAAGCAGCTATAAATGGAAAACTGGGATGAGAGAAATTAATTTCGCTTTCCAAGTAAAGACTGTCAGTAGCAAAGATTAGAAGAATAGACACAGCATTAAATGTTTTAACTCCACCTCTCATGAATGGGGAGGTTGAGCTCACTGTGGATTTTACAGATAGACAGGTAGTGTGGTACTGTAGACACACACACTCCAGGGTTATGATTTATTTTGTACCATACAAGGTTTTTTGTTTTGTTTTGCATGGGTCACATTTATCTTGACATCTCATAAAGTGTTAAGGTTCACACGTGTGACACCTTACTCAGGAATGGGCAAAGCAGTTAACGGTGGTGCCTGACAGTCTACACCGAATCCGACTTTAGGCATCCCACATAAAATCCTGAAGCAAACCACTTTCTCTCTGTTCTGACCTGTCCTGCAGAACGTGTCAAGCTACTGGTTAACATGAGCTCTGGAATCAGACCTAAGATTAGGGCCTGTCCACCACTCCTCTATGAACTTGGGTATGTTTCTTATGTCAACTCTGTCTTCTTGTTGACAGTATGAGGGAAGATCAGAATCACCCGGAATGATCGTCACGAGGTAGGGGGTCATGCATGCAACAGTACCACCTGGAAGGATCATCATGGGGGGCTGACCATGCATGTAAAGGGTTAAGCAAGAGTCCACTGTCAGTCAGTGGTGGCAATACTCCAGTCACGCAGGACCCCATCCCAGTGTCAGGCCCCTCGGGTTAGAGGGGTGGCGGTGGGGGGGGGGATGGGGGTGCTAAGTTCTCCTGCTGACACTCTGTAGCTCCATCTCGGCCTCAGGCAGGTGACCAAGCCCCTGACCAACAGGTAGGCGGGCTGCCCGCGCAGGGACAGCAGTGTCCCGGGGACCAGAGCGCGGGGCCCGGGGTCCCGCTCTCCGGTGAGCCCGCCCGGAGGTCACCACCTTCCAGAGCACGGCCTCCTCCCCCGGCCGGCCCGAGAGCCCGGTCGCCTCCCGGATCCCGCCCCTCCCCGCGCCCCGGGCCCAGCGGGGACTGGAGACCGGGAGGAACCGGCAGACGGGAGGGAGGTCCCTGAGCCTGCCCGGCCCCACTGCGTCCGCGCATCACGCCAGGAAGGAGTTACCGGGAAAGGGCACCGGCCCAACCGGCCGCAGCGTCCGTGCTCCACTGATCCCACCGGGTGGGCAAGCTTCCACACCAAGCGTTCGCCCGGGCCTGGGGAGGGGAAAGAGGCGGGGAACCAAGGGCGAGGGAAATCACGTGACACTTAAAGGGTCCGCGCTCCGAAGGCTTGCCTTGACCGGGTAGAAGGAAGCCTACATGGGCCGGCTATCTTGACCCTTTCCACCCACCGTAGGCACGTGGAACTGGCACGGTTGCTATAGGAACGAGGCGCGCTCTTTGGCTGGGTCCAAAGGATTGACCGTGACCAGAGAGGCTAAAACGTGCCTCCTAGCGAGGTCAAGTCGCTATGCATCTCGGGATGCCAGGAAGACCTCCCGGATCCAGGGAGGGGTCTACACTCCTCCCAGAAGCTGTCCCACGTCTAGCAACAGTTGCTAGGGTGGGGAAGCAGTCGCTGGTCCCAGCTCTCTTTAAAATCCTATTCATAGAATCCAAGAACGTCAGAGTGGAAAGGGACCTTAGGGATCGTTTTATGTTCAATTTCTCTATATACTGAGGCCTAGGATCTAGAATCAGCCTGTAATCTTCTGTGATCATGAGATCTCCATCCTAGAACATGCCATGTTAGGATTTAAGCACCAAAAAGGGGGTGAGGAAGACATAGGTGAATGATTGAGATTTTCTTTTACAGCCAGTGAAAGTGGCCCCTTGGGGATATATTTCCTCTTTCCCTGCCCTGTGTTTAGTTTTTCATGGGCTGCTTTTTATCACTTAACTAAAACCCTATAGCTTTTGCTTATCCATTTTATTTATTTAAAAAAACTATTATTTATTTGAGGGAGAGAGAAAGGCAGATAGAGAGATACAGAATGGGCGTGTAAGGGTCTCCAGGCCCTGCAAAGGAACTCCTGATGCATGCACCACCTTGTGCATCTGGCTTATGTGGGTCCTGGGGATTGAACCTGGGTCTTTTGGTTTTGCAGGCAAGTGCCTTAACTGCTAAGCCAGCTCTCCAGCCCTTATTTATTTATTTACTTATTTATTTATTGCTTATCCATATAAGTTATTTAAACATTTCATTTATTTAGTGGGATGTAAGTTTCTGGGATAGGGGCTTTTAAATATACTATGTTGGCACACCAAAGAATATTTGAAAAAAATACATTAAAGAATGGCTTTTGGGAGGCTGGAGAAATGATTTAGCTGTTAATACGCTTGACTGCAAAGCCTAAGGACCCATGTTCGATTCCCTAGTACCCATGTAAGCCAGATGCACATGGTGGCACATATGTCTGGAGTTTGTTGGCAGTGTCTAGAAACCCTGGTGTGCTCATTATCTATCTGCCTCTCTCTCTCTCCCCACCTTCTCTTTCAAATAAATAGAAAAGAATGACTTTTGCTTTTTGACAGTGCTGGGGAATTAACTAAGAACATCATGCATACTCCCCAAGGGCTCTGTCACTGAGACCCACCCCAGTCCCTGAAGCTAAGGTTTTGCTGCTCAAGTAACCACCTGTGTTAAAATAAACAGCTGGGGGGGGGGGGGGCTGGAGTGATTGCTTAGTGGTTAAGGCATTTGCCTGCAAAGCCTTAGGACCCAGGTTCAATTCGCCAGTAACCATGAAAGTCAGATGCACATGGTGGTGTATGCATCTGGAGTTCATTTGCAGTGGCTAGAGGCCCTGGCATGCCCTCTCTGTCTCCTCTTTCTCTCTATCTCTCTCTCTTAAATAAATAAATAAATTAAAATTTTAGCAGGGCATTGTGGAGCACATCTTTAATCCCAGCACTCAGGAGGCAGAGGTAGGAGGATCGCCATGAGTTTGAGACCATCTTGAGACTACATAGTTAATTCCAGGTCAGCCTGGATCAGAGTGGGACCCTACCTCGAAAAAAACAAAACAAAACAAAATAAATAAATAAACGCCTGGGTTTGGTAGTTTACATCTATAACCCCAGCACTCAGGATGCTGAGGTAGGAGGATGGCCATGAGTTCAAAGCCATCCTGGGCTATAGAATTAGTTCTAGGTCAACCTAAGCTAGATAAGTCTCTGCCTCAAAAAGCAAGACATGGCTGGGCGTGGTGGCACACGCCTTTAATCCCAGCACTTGGGAGGCAGAGTAGGAGGATCGCCGTGAGTTCGAGGCCAACCTGAGACTACATAGTGAACTCCGAGTCAGCCTGAGCTAGAGTGAGACCCCGCCTCAAAAAAAAAAAAAAAAAAACAAAAACAAGACATGGACTGGGGAGATAGCTGAGTGGTTAAAGGTGCTTGATTGTAAAGTCTGCTCACTCAGTTTTTCCCACAACCCACATAAAGTCAGACTTAAAAAGTGGTGGCATTTGTTTGCAGTGACAAGGAGCCCTGGGTGCCAACACACACACACACACACACACACACCTAAAATGTTTAAAAATAAAACGAAAAGCCTCTAAACATAAAGGAGTTGGTTGTTTTGGACTGAGCTATCGCACTAGGTCCCCAAGGACCAATATGGAGTCACACATCTTAAAGTTACAAAACTAGGTTATACGACCTGCTGAGAAATTAGGTATAAGAGATTACAGCCAGATCTCCAAATGGTCTAGTTTTAGTCTCGTTTGCTTTGAAATAGCCAATGCGCTTCTACTTTCCCTGCCTACCTGTCTATATAATCAACTTCAGCTGCTCACAGGGAATGCTCATTCTATTTTAAGAAACATTGCCTGTTTCCAGAATCACATAGCAAATTAAAACATTTATCATAATCTTGTCTTTTGTTTTTTGAGGTAGGGTTTTACTGTAGTCCAGGCTGACCTGGAATTCCCTATGCAGTTTCATGGGTGGCCTTGAACTCACAGTGATCTTCCTACCTATGCTTCCCCAGTGCGTGTGCCACCACGCCCAGCAGTTACTTTTGAAATGTGAAAATGGGCGTTTGAAAGACTAGATTTATTTTTTAATTTTTAAAAAAAATTTATTTATTTTTATTTATTTATTTTTGATAGAGAAAGAGGGCGAGAGAGAGAGAGAGAGAGAGAGAGAGAGAGAGAGGGAGGGAAGGAGGGAGGGAGGGAATGGGCGTGCCAAGGCCTCCAGCCATTGCCAAGGAACTCCAGATGCATGCGCCCCCTTGTGCATCTGGCTAACGTGGGTCCTGGGGAATTGAACCTCCGCCCTTTGGCTTTGCAGGCAAACACCTTAACCGCCAAGCCATCCCTCCACCCCTATTTTTTATTTTTTTAAAAATTATTTATTTACTTACTTGAGAGTGAGAATGGGCGTGCCAGGGCCTCTAGCCACTACAAACGAACTCCAGACGCTTGTGCCACCTTGTGCATCTGGTTTACATGTGTACTGGGGAATCGAACCAGGGCGTTAAACACCAAGCCATCTCTCCAGCCCCGGAGGATTAGATTTCTACCGCGGTGCTATGGAGGGAGAGGACAGAAGGGAAATGGAAATGTGTGTACGTACGGAGGGCGGTGGGGGATGACTTAAGGACGTCCTGCCTGCAAGGGGAAGGGGCTAGAAGAAAGCCCTGCGCGTGGGGGGTGGGAGAAAGGGGGCTTGAGTGAAGTGGCCGACTGCGCTTCCAGGCATGGAAGGTCACTGCCAATTCTGGCTAGGCAGTCCGCAGCAGGGGGGAAGAGATGGGCCGCAATCGCTCCTCGCACGCGCAAAGGCGGTGGGGCGCGAGCGCAGGGCACGGAGCGCGGGCTTCGGGGGAAGAGCAGGTGGGGACCCCGGGCGCGGGGCGTGAGAGCCGGACAGAGGCCACAGGACTGGCCTTGGGGCCGGGGCCTGAGCGCTCCGGAGAGGGCCGTGTCCCGGGGCGGGGCAGCGGCGCGGGGTGGGGCCTGGGCGCGGTCGGGGGGCGGACTGGCGGAGTGCGCGTGGAGGCGGCTGGGGAGCCAGCGTGAGATCCCAGGCAAGGAGCGATGCGGGGGCGGGTCCGGAACCTCAGGCGGGGGCGGAGCACGGGCCTGGGGCGGGACCCTGGGGGGGGGTGGGCGGATCGCGGCCCCGAAGCCCGGAAGCGGACGGAATCCGGGGGTCTCCAGGTCGGGCCGCCATGGACGAAGCGGACCGCCAGCTCCTGCGTCGCTGCCGAGTGCGTCTGGTGCGCGAGCTGCAGGTGGCCCCGCTCTGGGACGCTCTGCTGCACCGGGAGCTCTTCACGCCCGACATGATCGAGGACATTCAGGTGCGCCCCGCGGCCTCTGCCCCCCGCCCCCCGCCGCCCCGTGGCACGCAGACTTGCAGGTCGCTGGGGGAGCGGAGGGCCGTGAGGGTCGTGTTCCCAGCCTCTCTTTGCCCGCGCCTTGGCGTAGGATCCCCATCTTCCGGTATTGAGCCCACTTTATTGTCCATCGGAACCGACGTTGGGTCCTGGTGTCGCTTATCTTGCTTTGAGACTCGGTTTCCTGGGCGGTGAAGCGGGGCATCAGTAGTCCTGTCCTAAGGGCTAAGAGAGGCCATGGATGTGAAGCTGTGCGGTGCCAGGCAGAGTAAAGGACCTGTGCTCCCCGTATTTTTGCTTGGCCCTTATGTGTAAGTTGTAGGTTTTGTAAGGGATTTTGGAAACGAAGGGATTTGATGCAGTAACAGAAAAGAATAAAGTCAAATATTAGAGGGTTTTTTGTTTTGTTTTTGTTTTGCGAGGCAGGGTCTCACTCTAGCTCAGGCTCTCTTGGTCCGTCTTCCTCTCCTTTGGCAGTTTTATCCGAGCTCTCAGGAAAAAATTGTCTTCTCCCTTCCAGTCTCTTCCCCTTCTGCTTTCTCTCTTTCCCCTTCCCTCCATCTTAACCGCTAAGCCATCTTCCCAGTCCTTCCCTTTTCCAAATTTCTCTTTCTCTTTTCTATTTGAGGTTAAACCCAGGGACTTGTACATGCTAGACAAGCACCCTGCCATTGAACTATATCTGCAGCCAGTTTAAGTTTCTTTTCTTTTCTTTTTGAATAGGCGCTTGCTTTGTACCCCAGGCTGGCTTTGAACTCAGAGCAATTCTCCTACCTTAGTCTCCAAGTGCTAGTATTACACACGTGAGCCCTAAAAAGGCCTCATCATTACCCACTTCCCTTTCATTTCTGTGAAATTTATTCCCTTCCTCATCATCTTTGGGGTGTCAGCCAAGGTGTCCTCTTTTGGGGTCTTTTCTGACCCTTGGGCTGAGCTGGGGGGTTCCGTTTCCTGCCAGCCCTACATCATAGGCTATTGGCTCTTGTCTCCCTCCTGTGTCTGCTCCTTCTCCCTACCAGACACCTGCAGCTTGAGGGCCAACTTTGTTTGCCATATATTTTCAGCACTTGTCACAGTGATGCATACACTGTAAATGTCTTTGAAATGCTGCACAGTCGGGCAAAGGCTGCAGCGGGGCATGTGCCCAGCATAGTTGCACACATGCTCCCTTGTCTCTTGTACTAGATGGGAAGTGGGGGCTAGGGGGAGATTCATGGGAAAGCGCCCAGTAATGAGTGTCTGGTCTTTCTGTCCTAACAGCGGGCAGGCTCTGGGTCTCGGCGGGATCAGGCCAGGCAGCTTGTCACAGATCTCGAGACCCGAGGGAGGCAGGCCCTTCCTCTGTTCATCTCCTGCTTGGAGGACACGGGCCAGGTTGTGTTGTCTTCATTCTTGCAAACCAGTCGGCAAGAAGCCAAGCAGGACCCAGAGGCCATCAGACCCTTAGACCTGGTACCTGTGGTCCTGAGACCAACGGGCCTTGAACCAAGGGAGCCAAGAGTGATAAAGCTGGATCCGTCGGAGCAGGCCTTGGGAAACCTCACCTCTGCGGTCCTGGGGCCTGAACAGCACAGGCCTGCTCAGTTCAGGCCAGAGGTGCTCAGATCACAAACGCCCAGGCCAGTGGACTTTGGTTCTGGAACAGTCCGTGATGTATGTGAGTATTGAGAGAATTGCTGGTGGGTGGGCATGATGAGTGTCCATGGGGGTGTGACCATGGGACAACTGGATGGACTAAGGCTCGGAATCATCAGGGGTGGGTGGAGTATTCTAGTAAGTTTTCAGATATAATTTTGGCAGCCCGTCCTCTGTAAAGCAAGTGTCCAAATCTGTTTTGGGTATGTCTGGTTTCTGTGAGTGTTTCTGGAAGAAGCTGATTTTTCAGGGTTTGCCTTTTGGATTTTATTGGGTGGCTGAACTAGCCCATGCCTGTGGCAAGGTAGCTGGGGAGAAGGGTTCTGTTTGCTAGGAGTCTGCCCTGTATATCTATCTCATGGTGTGTACGCTTACCTTCTTCTTTTTTTTATTTATTTTTTATTTTTTTAAATATTTATTTATTTATTTACTTGAGAGCAACAGACACAGAGAGAAAGACAGATAGAGGGAGAGAGAGAGAATGGGCGCGCCAGGGCTTCCAGCCTCTGCAAACAAACTCCAGATGCGTGTGCCCCCTTGTGCATCTAGCTAACGTGGGACCTGGGGAACCGAGCCTCGAACCGGGGTCCTTAGGCTTCACAGGCAAGCGTTTAACCGCTAAGCCATCTCTCCAGCCCACTTACCTTCTTCTTACCTAGTAAGCCTGCAAAGCAGGTATCATTAGACTTGACCCTGTGAGGAAATGGAGGCCCAAGAAGGTGAAGTAAGTTATCTGAGGTCACAAGGCTTCAGTGCAGAGTAAAATACACAAATTCCTAGAGTATAGCTGGATTCCACACAAGTAGCCGCCACCTGTACCGACACACGACAGCCCTGGATGCTAGCTAGGACACTTCTGTTCAGTCAGGCCCCATCCCCTGACCTGAGATAACCACAGTTCCACTTTCCACCACCATCCTATCCTGTGCTTATCTTTTTTCTTTTTTCTAAATACTTATTAGAGAGAGAGAATGAGATAGAATGAATGGGTTTGTCAGAGTGTCCTACTTCTGCAAATAAACTCCAGATGCATGCACCACTTTGTGCGTCTGGCTTTACATAGGTGCTAGGGAATTGAACCTAGACCCCCAGGCTTTGCAAGCAAGTGCCTTTAACTACCGAGCCATCTCCGTAACTCCCTTTTGATTTGTCTTTGAACATCAGTGTAAATGAAATCCCACCTTATGAGCTCTGTTGAGATTGGCATCTTTCACCTGCCATTTTTATATAGTTCGTTCTTTTTGTGTGTGTGTGTGGGGGGGGTTCAAGGTAGGGTCTCACTGTAGCCCAGGCTGACCTGGAATTCACTATGGAGTCTCAGGGTGGTCTCGAACTCACAACAATCCTCCTACCTCAGCCTTCCAAATGCTGGGATTAAAGATGTGCACTACCATGCCCCCGGCCCTGTCCACCATTTTTAAGTGCTGGCATGAGGCTCGGGAATACTATCCAGAAATGTTTGCCAAGGAAGGTTTCATGGTGACCAGAGAAGAGTTCTGTGGTCATGCAAGTGGGTGGCAGTGTGTGTGTGGGTGGGGGGGACCTGGGCACACAAAAGCAGGGCTGGCAGAGCCTTGTTCAGGAGAGGTGCTGTAGGTGAGTGTTTCTCACCTGGGGTGACTCCTCTCTGGAGACACTTGCTGGTGTATAGAGATATGTTTGGCTACAGGCAGATGGGTGGCACTGGCATCTAGTGGTAGAGGTAGGGATGCTGCTGAGTACCCTCTGATGTGCAGGGCACCTATCGGAGTGTAGCCGAGTGGTAGAGCTTCTGCCCAGCACAGGACAGTCATTCACAATAATAAAGAAGAATTTTTTTTCGGGGGGGGGCTGGAGAGATGGCTTAACAGTTAAGTGCTTGCCTGTGAGGCCTAAGGACCTCAGTTCGAGTGTTGATTCCCCAGGATCCATGTAAGCCAGATGCACAAGGGGGTGCATGTATCGGGAGTTTGTTTGCAGTGGCTGGAGGCCCTGGCTGGTCCATTCTCTCTCTCTGCCTCTTTCTCTCTCTGTCTGTCGCTCTCAAGTAAGTAAATAATAAAAACAAACAAACAAAAAAAGAATTTGAGGGGCTAGGGAGATAGCTCAGTCAACAAAGCACTTGCTGTGTAAGTTAGTGTATCAGCACCCACAGAAATGCTGGTGGGCGTGGCAATCCGCCTGTCATCTTGGCATAAACATAAATATTTAGAAGGCACATTGACAGGCCCCTCATGTCCATCTAGCAAAATAACAGAAGTAGATTTTGCATTAGAGCTTATGACCTCCCCAGCCGCGGGCTCTTGACCAGGCTTACAGTACCAGATGTGCCTTTCCTCCTGTGGAGCAGGCCTCGGATTTTATCAGAAAGTAGTTGGAAGCCGGGCGTGGTGGCGCACGCCTTTAATCCCAGCACTCGGGAGGCAGAGGTAGGAGGATTGCCATGAGTTCAAGGCCACCCTGAGATGACAGAGTTAATTCCAGGTCAGCCTGGACCAGAGTGAGATCCTACCTCGAAAAACCAAAAAAAAAAAAAAAGAAGAAAGTAGTTGGTTACCTCTGTAACAGTCATGCCACTATCACACAGGTGGGCACGTCTTGCCTGGAAGGTCAGTAGTGTAACATTATTTGTGTGTTTTTGAGATGGTCTTGCAGTGTAGGCTGGACGGTCTTCGAACTTGCTATGTAGCCCGTTTTCTAGTGTGGATTTTAAGTTGACAAAAGCATTAATTCCCAGCTAGGGCCCAGGCCTGCTTTAAGTCATGAGTGGCACTGTTGTGTGTATCAGGAAGCTGCACTGTAGCTGAGAGGCAGCCACTGTGCTCTTGTTTCAAAAGGGAAATATGCTGGGAATGTAGGGGTAGAGTCCTTGCTTAGCATGTACAAAGCCCTAGTACTGGAAAAAGAAAAGAAAAGAAAAGAAACGGAGTATGGTGGAGTGGACCTGTCATTCTAGTACTTGGAAAATGAGTAGAAGGATTGCCAAGTTCAGAACCTGTTTGGGCATATCTGAGGTCCTGTTATCTGTGCCCTGTGGTTTCCTTTGGCATTGCATGTGTCAGTAGCCAATTCCTTTTCACATTGTGCCCTGGGTGGCTGTATCCCAAGCCATGAACTTGTTCGAGTGATTGATTTCGATGTAGAGTTTTTAAAAATGTTTTATCTTATTTATTTATTTATTTATTAGGGAGAGAGAAAGAATGGGCGTGCCAGGGCCTCCAGCCATTGCAAACAAACTCCAGATGCATGCGTCACCTTGTGCATCTGACTTATGTGGGTTCTGGGGAATTGAACTGGGCTTCGCAGGCAAGAGCCCTAACTGCTAAGCTATCCCTCCAGCTCCCATGCGGAGCTTTTGAATACGACTTCCGTGAGCATGCTTGGCCAAGTCTTTTCAAGAGGGGAGGTGTGTGTTTAACTTCGTTGGCAACTTCTAGACAGTCCTCCATGGTGGAGGTGGGGATTGATCTCCTGCCAGCAGGGCCTGGTGCTCCCCCAGTCCCTGCTCCACTTTGTGTTATAGGGGTGCCCTCACAACCCATCAGCCTTTCCCTAGTGAGCCCCAACATCCATGCTTTCCTCTTCTCTGTCTGTAGGTGCTCCGGAGAGCTTGAAGGGAAATGCTGACCTGGTGAGTGTTTGGGTGATTTGTATCTGCCTTTCCCCCCACTTTCCTGTGGTTGAGTTAGGAGTGAAAGGAGCTCCTTCACCCTCCACAGCTTGTGACCCCAGCCAGGACTCAGACCTACTAAGGGGCAGGTGTCCCCCCACGTCAGACTCTCCTTCCCGTGTGTGTTTTGTGTGGCTTCCTGGTGCCACCCCAAGCTCAGCTGCAGTCCCTGGTGATGAAACCTTGTACCCTGTGGAGCCACGTGCAGGAGAAAGGAGTCAGAGCCACTGGGCTGCGCGGCATGGGGTGTCTTTTGGGGGTGAACATGTTTGGATTGTTGAGTTTTTTTTGTTTGTTTGTTTTTGTGAGGTAGGGTCTCACTCTAGACCAGGCTGACTTGGAATTCACTATGTAATCGTAGGGTAGCCTCGAACTCACGGCAATCCTCCTACCTCTGCCTCCCGAGTACTGGGATTAAAGGCGTGTGAACCATGCCTGGTGATTATTGGATTTTTTTTTTTGTGTGTGTGTGTATATGCGGCATGAGTATGTACAGCGTATGCACATGTGTGTGTGCAGATGTGTGGCGTGGGCACATGTGAGCGGAGGCCAGAGCAGAACCCTGGGTGCCCTCCTTGGTCGTTCTTCTGCATTGTCTTCTTGAGATGGAGTCTCTCACTGAACCTGGAGCTGCTGGATTTTTGGCCAAAATGGATGACCAGTGATTTCCAGTGATTCTCCTGTCACTGGCCCCCAAAGGACTGGGTTTAAGGTGTGCACAGCCACAGCCATGTTTTTACAGGGGTGCTGGAGATCGGATTCTCAGCATATCAGGTCCTTTGAGACCCTCATGCTTGTGTGGCAAGTGCTGTTACGTGCTAAGCCATTTTTCCAGCCTGGAATTTTAAATTAAAAAAAAAAAAATCTGCGTATAATCAAAATAAAAGAGAGGGCTGGAGAGATGGCTTAGTGGTTAAGCGCTTGCCTGTGAAGCCTAAGGACCCTGGTTCGAGGCTCGATTCCCCAGGACCCACGTTAGCCAGATGCACAAGGGGGCGCATGCATCTGGAGTCAGTTTGCAGTGGCTGGAGGCCCTAGTGCACTCATTCTCTCTCTCTGTCTCTCTCTCCCTCCTTCCCTCTTTCTCTCTGTCCGTTGCTCTTAAATAAATAAGTAAAAATAAACAACAATAACAACAAAATAAATAAAAGAGAGACTTATTGAGAAGGGGAAGGGGTATGATGGAGAGTGGAGTTGCAAAGGAGAAAACGGGGATAGGGAGGGAATTACCATGGATTATTTTCTATAACCATGAAGTTGCCAAAAAATAAAATAATAAGCTGGGCATGGTGGGACACACCTTTAATCCCAGCACTCGGGAGGCAGAGGTAGGAGGATCACCATGAGTTTGAGGTCAGCCTCAGACTACATAGTGGATTCCAGGTCAGCCTGAGCTAGAGTAAAACCCTACCTTGAAAATTTATAGAAAAAAATCTCTGTGTACGTATATATATGTATATGTGTATATATATACACACACACACATAGAGGGAGAGAGAGAGGGTTTTTTTTTTTTTTTTTTTTTTTTTTGAGATAGGTAGGGTCTCTAGCCCTGACTTGGATCTCCCTCCATAGTTCCAGGCTAGCAAAGCAAGAAAGCATCCAAGCAAAAGAAATTCTTCCTGAGAAGGATTTTAAAATTTCATTTGAGGGCTGGCAAGATGGCTTAGCGGTTAATCGCTTGCCTGTGAAGCCTAAAGACCCCGGTTCAAGACTCAACTCTTCAGGACCTACGTTAGCCAGATGCACAAGGGGGCACAGGCATCTGGAGTTCGTTTGCAGTGGCTGGAGGCCCTAGTGCGCCCATTCTCTCTCTCTCTCTCTGCCTCTTTCTCTCTGTCGCTCTCAAATAAATAAATAAATAACAAAAAAATTTAAAAAATTCATTTTACTTATTTCTTTTTTGTGTTTTTTCTTTTCTTTTTTCTTTTTTGAAATAGGGTCTTGCTCTAACCCAGGCTGACATGGAATTCACTATGTAGTCTCAGGGTGGCCTTGAACTCACAGTGATCATCCCAAGTGCTGGGATTAAAGGTGTGCGCCACCACTCCCAGAATTTTTTTTGCTCTTAATTTTTTAAAAAATATTTTATTTATTTATTTGAGAGAGGGAGACAGACAGAGAGAGAGAGAGGGAAGGAGAGAACTGGTGTGCCAGGGCCTCCTGTCACTGCAAACAAACTCCAGATGCATGCACTGCCTTGTACATCTGGCTTATATGGTCCTGGGAAATTGAACCGAGGTCCTCTGGCTTTGCAGGCAAGTGCCTTAACCGCTAAGCCATCTCTCCAGCCTCAATTTTTTTGAAACAAGGTCTTACTGTGCAGCTTAGGCTAGTCTAGAACTCTCTGTAGCCCGGGCTGGCCTCACACTTGTGAGCCACCGTACCTGGCTGGGTTGTGGAATTTCTCAGCCAGCAGCTCCATCCCATGGACACTGAACCAGGAGCCAGCTTTCCAGGATACAGGCGCGCAGCCAGCACTCACACCCTGGGTGGGAGCCCCACACTTCCCGCAGTGGGAGGGTAGACCCACTGTCCTATGCCGTCTCTCCAGATTCAGCCACACAAGCGAGACCTGGGGGTGACTTCCTCTCCTGAGGAGTGTACCAAGCCCTGGGATACACTGGAAATGTGTCCTTGGACAGGCATACGTCCTAGACGCGGACCCCTGCGGCCACTGCCTCATCATTAACAACACGACCTTCAGCCCAGCGTCGGGGCTCGGCACGCGCACCGGCTCCAACATTGACTGCCAGAAGCTGCAACAGCGCTTCTGCCGCCTGCACTTCACGGTAGAGGTCAAGTGTGACCTGACTGCCAAGGTACGCTCACTGCCGGGGCCTAGGGGACCATGCCCTACCTCTGTAGGACCATGGGAGGGGGCAGGCAGGCCCAGCCAGTTACAGGAACAGGCATCAGACTCCGGCTGGCTCTCTGTGCCTGTTGTGCCTCGCTTTCCCTGTCTGGAGAGCAAGAATAAGTCCCCTCGTTGGATCACTGGAACTCAATGACCTGTGTCCAAGCATGGCCACCTTTCCCTGCAGATGGTGCCATTGTGACTGTCGTGACCAGCATGACTTCAGTATTTAGGGTCCAGGAGGTTGCTGTGCTCTGGCCTTCAGTGGGGATGCAGGACGGAACGCCGCTAGTGACCCTGCCTCACCTGCAGCCTTCCCTTACAGAAAATGATCCTGGCTTTGGCTGAGATGGCCCAGCGGGACCACCGTGCCCTGGACTGCTTTGTGGTGGTCATCCTGTCTCATGGCTGTCAGGTAGGTGCCTCCCCTCCGTTCCTGCTCCTCAAGACCCTGAAGAACCCCATCCCTTCCTTGGCTTTGGGGAAGAGGACAGTGAGGTCCTGTCCCCTTCCTGCTGTGTCCTTGGGTCCCCTGAACAGCTGCATGTGCCTTCCTGGGTGGGGGGTGGGGGTGGGGGTGGCCTTTCCAGGACAGGGAGGGAGGAGGCAAGTTTTTCTCACAAAGCGCCTGTTGCAGTCCGGTTTGCATTGCTGGTAGAAATCACCCAACCAAGAGTAGCTTCTGGGAAAAAGAGGTGTATTTGGCTTACAGGCTCGAGGGGAAGCTCCACGATGGCAGGGGAAAACGATGGCATGAGCAGAGGGTGGACATCACCCCCTGGCCAATAGAAGATGGACCACAGCAACAGGAGGGTGTGCCAAACACTGGCAAGGGGAAACTGGCTATAAAGCCCATAAGCCCGCCCCCAACAATACACTCCCTGCAGAAGGCATTAATTCCCAAATATCCATCAGCTGAGGAGCTAGCATTTGCAACACCTAAGTTTATGGGGGACACCTGAGTCAAACCACCACATTCCGCCCCTGGCCCCCATAAACTGATAATCATACATGATGTAAAATGCAATGTATTCATCTCATTTTAAAAGTCCCCATAGTTTTTAATCAATCCCAATGATGTTCATACATCCCCATAGTTCAAGATCTTTTAACTGAGCCATACTACCAAAATATAACCTCAAAAAACCCAGAATGGCACAGAATAAATATTCACACTGCAATAGATGGCATTGGGCATAGCAAAGAAACATTCAACCAATACACGATTTAAAACAACCAGGGCAAACATCAAACTCTGTAGCTTCAAGTCCAGCAACTCTAGCCAGTGACAAGTCTTCAAGTCTGATAATTCTAACCAGCAACAAGTCTCTGGCATTCCAATTCCGCCCCTCCAGCTAGGCTACTCACAGTCCTGGGAAACTTCATCGGGGCCGGCAGCTCCTCGGCAGCCATCTCATGGTCCCGGCATCTCCACTGGGTCTCCACTGCAAGCCACGGTTCATCCTCATGGCCCCATGGGGTCTCTATGCAGGCAACCAGTAAACCTGCTTCACACTGCCCATGGCCATTTCCAAAACACAAGACCGTGTTGCAAACTCAATGACCCTCTTTCCAGCATTTCTTATACTCCACAATACCAGGTAGGGTGCCAATTTGTTAATCCAGGGGGGGTTAAAGCAGACTTTGAAGAACAGGACACTCCTTGAGCACTCAGGCCCCTTCAAAACAGTTGACATTCTTCTTGTTGCCCTAGCGCAGGTCAGCTAGCCCAGTCTCAAAGGTTGTAATCTCTCAGTTGCAGCTGAACGGGCAAGAGTTCACCCAAAGATTTTCCTTTCTGTGCCATATCCCTCTGGACACACCAGTTCGTTTCTACGCAAAGCAACCCTGCACAACTTCTCAGGACATGGGCATAAGAGCAAGCTTCTCACACAAACTGCTAGCTCAGTCCAGGCACAGCTCTTTGTCACCCTCATAAGCCAAACCTCACAGTCCATAGTTCTTACTGCCTTCAGGTCTTTCAGCTCTGACCAGGATAGACCATCAAGCTGTACTTACAGCACTGCAAGGCATCTCTTAGGCCAAGGTTTCAAATCCTCCCACATTCCTCTTGAAAATCAGCTCCAAAAGGCAAATCCACACAGTCAGGTGTCTAGCAGCAATCCCACTCCTCGGTACCACTTTACTGTTGCAGTCCGGTTTGCATTGCTGGTAGAAATCACCCAACCAAGAGTAGCTTCTGGGAAAAAGAGGTTTATTTGGCTTACAGGCTCGAGGGGAAGCTCCACGATGGCAGGGGAAAACGATGGCATGAGCAGAGGGTGGACATCACCCCCTGGCCAACAGAAGATGGACCACAGCAACAGGAGGGTGTGCCAAACACTGGCAAGGGGAAACTGGCTATAAAGCCCATAAGCCCGCCCCCAACAATACACTCCCTGCAGAAGGCATTAATTCCCAAATATCCATCAGCTGGGGAGCTAGCATTTACAACACCTAAGTTTATGGGGGACACCTGAATCAAACCACCACAGCGCCCCTCTGCCTTTTGTTCAGAGCCCTGTGTACTACTTCGTGTGTGAGTTTTCCCCTCCTGCTCTGCCCTTTAAGCGTGTTCCAGGCCTTTGCTGCTGGATGGTACTCAAGGCATTGGGGTCAACTCAGGGCTCAGCCACTGGTAACATTGGCCTGTTGTGGCCCCTAGGTCTGTACAGGCCTCAGATTCCTCAGCTTTTAAGTTGTGGGGTTGGACAGACCCCCAGCCACAAGCTGAAGGCCTGGAGATTCTTTATATCTCCACATTGTTTTCAAAACTGACAGATTTCGGGCTGGGGAGATGGCTTGGAGAGAAGGCGCTTTCCTGCAAAGCCAAAGGACCCTAGTTTGATTCCCCAGGACCCACGTAAGCCAGATGCACAAGGTGGTGCATGCGTCTGGAGTTTGTTTGCAGTGTCTGGAGGCCCTGGTGCGCCCATTCTCTTTATTTTCTGTGTCTTTATTCTCTCACTGTCTCTCAAATAAATAAATAAATAAATATAAATAGTTTTTAAAAACATTTATTTATTTATTAGAGAGAGGGAGAATGGGCACACCAGGGCCTCTTGCCACTGCAAACAAGGGGGCGCACGCGTCTGGAGTTCGTTTGCAGTGGCTGGAGGCCCTAGTGCACTCATTCTCTCTCTCTGTCTCTCTCTCCCTCCTTCCCTCTTGTAAATGAACTCCAAATGCATGTGCCACTTTATGCATCTGACTTTACATGAGTCCTGGGGAATTGAACTGGGGTCTTTTGGCTTTGCAGTTAAATGCCTTAACTGCTAAGCCATCTCTCCAGCCCTAAACATGTTTAAAAACAAAACAAAACAAAACAACAACCTTGACAAATTTCACACAAAAATCAGGGTTTCACTGTCCCTTGCAAAAAACCCCAAGGTCTGACCTGTGTAGCCAATCCTCCTGTCACCGACAGGGGATGTCTCTTTGGTCCTTTCCCCATAGTGTGGCATCACATGGGAGTTTGTGAGAGGCCCCTTCACAGGCCTCTGCGTTCAGTTCGCACTTTGACAAGGTCCTTACATGGTTCTGAGAATGGGAAATTTGAGCGAAATTGGTTCAGAGTGGGCTTCTCAGTGCTTGGCTCCCTCAGAGGGGCCAGAGGACCAGACTGTTGTTTTTGGAGGGCTAGATGGGGCCTGGGAATTTGCATTTTGTGAAAGTTCCTCTGGCTGATGCTGGTTTGGGAGCCTACTGTGAGAATGCCTAGTCCACACACAGCCAGCCTGTCCTCTTAGGCCAGCTGGCTCCCACAGGCACGTGAGTTTGGGAACTCTAGAACAGAGGCTGACCAGTCGGAGTGTGGATGCTCCAGGGCTTCTTGCCACTGCAAATGAAATCAGGGAGTATGGATGACATCAGTTAGTCTGGTATCTCTGCCTACTGAGGCCTTCTGGAAGTGGGGTACCCCACCAAGCTTTGGGACAGGTCACTAGGTTCCTACCCCAAGGCGTTGATTTATAACCAGGATTCTTGGTCTTCTAGGCCAGCCACCTCCAGTTCCCAGGTGCCGTCTATGGCACGGATGGTTGTCCAGTGTCCGTCGAGAAAATTGTGAACATCTTCAATGGGACCAGCTGTCCCAGCCTTGGAGGGAAGCCCAAGCTGTTCTTCATCCAGGCCTGCGGTGGGGGTAAGTGATTGTGTTAAGTGGAAGCTCAGCCTCCCATGGGTGTAGTTGGTGGGTCAGGAGTCCCTGACTGTTCCCTTCCTCACCCAGTCTCTCACTGTTCACAGGGTTCCAAACACGTGTTTTTCTTTTATTTATTTATTTATTTGACAGAGAAAGAGGGTGGGGGGGGGAGAGAGAATAGGCACACCAGGGCCTCCAGACACTGCAGATGAACTCCAGACACATGTGCCCCCTTGTGCATCTGGTTAATGTGGGTCCTGGGGAATCGAACCTGGGTCCTTTGGCTTTGCGGGAAAACACCTTAACTATTAAGCCATCCCTCTAGCCCCCAAACACTGTTTTTGTCACCATTGTGTGGCAGCCTAGCCTCTTTGGCTCTGAAGAGGGTGGCACAATGACATCACTGGCTCGTGACTTGGACAGTTTCATCTTGAGAATTTGGGTAAAAATGAAAGTGTAGGAGAGAGTGGAAATAAACCTTAGTTTTCCTTGTCCTCATTTCCCTGATGCCATTTTCTAGATAGGCCCTTTCCCCACTGTCCCAGGGAAAGAGTGTCCCAGGGAGAGTGTGAACTTGAAAGAGAAACTAGAGTTTAATCCTTGAATTTACAGCCCAGATATTCATGGTCTGAGGAACTTTTTTGGGAGGGCGGGGGTTTCAAGGTAGGGTCTCACTGTAGCCTAGGCTGACCTGGAATTCACTATGTAGGCTCAGGGTGGCCTTGAACTTACGAGGATCCTCCTACCTCTGCATTCTGACTGCTGGGATTAAAGGCGTGTATCACCATGTTGGCTGGTCTAAGGAATTTTTAAGAATTATTTGGAGTTTTTCTTTATGCTCTGTGTCTTATTCTGTTTTATTTTTATTAGAAAAAGGAG